>NC_043976.1:43483776-43719819 GCF_902148855.1 Sphaeramia orbicularis | reverse complement strand
TTCAAGATGTTTCAAGCCTCTTCTCAAACATTCATCAGCACCCCCTGGTGTTCAAATGTTAAGTATGTGCCCAAAAAGGGTCATTTTTTGACCATCTTCGAATCTTGTTAAAAACTGCTCTAGACCATTATGCATGCCCATCTACATGTTTCCAGAAGTTTCAAGATGTTCAAGCCTCTATTCAAACATTCATCTGTTCCCCCTGGGTTCAGATGGTAAGTATGTGCTCCAAAAAGGGTCATTTTTTCACTATCTTCAAATATTTAAAAACTGCTCTAGATCATTTTACAATCCCACCTGAGTATTTCTGGAGGAATTTCAAGATGTTTGAAAACCGTTGTTGAAACATTCATTGGGCCCCCTAGTGTTCAATGGTAAGGCTATAGGAAGTGCTCAAAAAGGGTCATTTTGGACCATGTTCAAATCATGTTAGAAAGCTCTCTAGATCATTATACATACCATTATACATTTTTCCAGAAGTATTTCAAGATGTTTCAAGCTTTTATTCAAACATTCATCGGCGCCCCTGGTGTTCAAATGGTAAGGCTATAGTATATGCTCCAAAAAGGGTCATTTTTTGACCATCTTCAAATCTAAAAAAAAACTGCTCTAGATAATTTTACATGCCCACCTGAGTGTTTAATGAGGTTTTTCAAGGCTTTCGTGCCATTATTCAAACATTCATTAGCGCCCCCTGGTGTTCAAATGGTATGTGCTCCAACAAGGGTCATTTTTTGACCATCTTAAAATCTAAATAATAACTACTCTAGAGCATTGTACATGCCCACCTGAGGTTTCTGGAGGAATTTCAAGATGTTTCAGGCCTTTATTCAAACTTTCATCTGCCCCCTGGTGTTCAAATGGTAAGGCTATAGTATGTGCTCCAAAAAGGGTCATTTTTGACCATCTTCGAATCTTGTTAACAACTGCTCTAGACCAATTTACATTACCATTTAAGTGTTCTGGGGTATTTCAAGAAGTTTCAAGCCTCTTCTAAAACATTCATCAGCGCCCCCTGGTGTTCAAATGGTAAGTATGTGCTCCAAAAGGGTCCTTTTTTGACCATCTTCGAATCTTGTTAAAAACTGCTCTAGACCATTATGCATTCCCATCTACATGTTTCCAGAAGTATTTCAAGATGTTTCAAGCCTCTATTCAAACATTCATCAGAGACCCCTGGTGTTCAGATGGTACGGGTATAGTATGTGCTCCAAAAAGGGTCATTTTTCACTATCTTCAAATATAATTAAAAACTGCTCTAGATCATTTACAATCCACCTGAGTATTTCTGGAGGAATTTCAAGATGTTTCAAACCTTTATTGAAACATTCATTGGCGCCCCCTAGTGTTCAACTGGTAAGGCTATAGTAAGTGCTCCAAAAAGGGTCATTTTGGACCATGTTCAAATCATGTTAGAAAGCTCTCTAGATCATTATACATACCATTATACATTTTTCCAGAAGTATTTCAAGATGTTTCAAACTTTTATTCAAACATTCATCGGCGCCCCTGGTGTTCAAATGGTAAGGCTATAGTATGTTCTCCAAAGAGGGTCATTTTTGACCATCTTCGAATATTGTTAAAAACTGCTCGAGACCATTTTACATTACCATTTAAGTGTTTCTGGAGGTATTTCAAGATGTTTCAAGCCTTTTTTCAAACATTCATTGCGCCCCTGGTTTTCAAATGGTAAGGCTATAGTATGTGCTCCAAAAAGGGTAATTTTGTGACCATCTTCAAATCTAAATAAAAACTGCTCTAGATAATTTTACATGTCCACCTGAGTGTTTCTGGAGGTATTTCAAGGCTTTTCGTGCCTTTATTCAAACATTTCTCAGCGCCCCCTGGTGTTCAATGGATGTGCTCCATAAAGGGTCATTTTTTGACCGTCTTAAAATCTAAATAAAAACTGCTCTAGATCATTGTACATGCCCAACTGAGTGTTTCTGGAGGAATTTCAAGATGTTTCGGGCCTTTATTCAAATTTCATCTGCGCCCCTGGTGTTCAAATGGTAACGCTATAGTATGTGCTCCAAAAAGGGTCATTTTTGACCATCTTCGAATCTTGTTAAAAACTGCTCTAGACCATTTTACATTACCATTTAAGTGTTTCGGTGGTATTTCAAGATGTTTCAAGCCTCTTCTCAAACATTCATCAGCACCCCCTGGTGTTCAAATGTCAAGTATGTGCTCCAAAAAGGGTCATTTTTTGACCATCTTCGAATCTTGTTAAAAACTGCTCTAGACCATTATGCATGCCCATCTACATGTTTCCAGAAGGATTTTAAGATGTTTCAAGCCTCTATTCAAACATTCATCAGAGACCCCTGGATTTCAAATGGTACGGCTATAGTATGTGTCCAAAAAGGGTCATTTTTTCACTATCTTCAAATAATTAAAAACTGCTCTAGATCGTTTTACATGCCTGCCTGAGTATTCTGGAGGAATTTCAAGATGTTTCAAACCTTTATTGAAACATTCATTGGCGCCCCTGGTGTTCAAATGATAAGGCTATAGTAAGTGCTCCAAAAAGGGTCATTTTGGACCATGTTCAAATCATGTTAGAAAGTGCTCTAGATCATTATACATAACATTCTACATTTTTCCAGAAGTATTTCAAGATGTTTCAAGCTTTTATTCAAACATTCATCGGCGCCCCCTGGTGTTCAAATGGTAAGGCTATAGTATGCTCCAAAAAGGGTCATTTTTTGACCATCTTAACATCTAAATAAAAACTGCTCTAGATCATTGTACATGCCCCCTGAGTGTTTCGAGGAATTTCACGATGTTTTAGGCCTTTCTTCAAACTTTCATCTGCGCCCCCTGGTATTCAAATGGTAAGGCTATAGTATGTGCTCCAAAAAGGGTAATTTGTGACCATCTTCAAATCTAAATAAAAACTGCTCTAGATAATTTTACATGTCCACCTGAGTGTTTCTGGAGGTATTTCAAGGGTTTCGTGCCTTTATTCAAACATTTCTCAGCGCCCCCTTGTGTTCAAATGGTATGTGCTCCAAAAAGGGTCATTTTTTGACCATCTTAAAATCTAAATAAAAACTGCTCTAGATCATTGTACATGCCCACGTTAGTGTTTCTGGAGGTATTTAAAGGCTTTTCGTGCCTTTATTCAAACATTCATCAGTGCCCCTGGTGTTCAAATGGTAAGGCTATAGTATGTGCTCCCAATAGGGTCATTTTTGACCATCTTCGAATCTTGTTAAAAACTGCTCTAGATCATTTTACATTACCATTTAAGTGTTTCTGGTGGTATTTCAAGATGTTTCAAGCCTCTTCTCAAACATCATCTGTTCCCCTGGTGTTCAAATGGTACGGCTATAGTATGTGCTCCAAAAAGGGTCATTTTTCACTATCTTCAAATATAATTAAAAACTGCTCTAGATCATTTTACAATCCCACCTGAGTATTTCTGGAGGAATTTCAAGATGTTTCAAACCGTTGTTGAAACATTCATTGGCGCCCCCTAGTGTTCAACTGGTAAGGCTATAGGAAGTGCTCAAAAAAGGGTCTTTTGGACCATGTTCAAATCATGTTAGAAAGCTCTCTAGATCATTATACATACCATTATACATTTTTCCAGAAGTATTTCAAGATGTTCAAGCTTTATTCAAACATTCATCGGCGCCCCCTGGTGTTCAAATGGTAAGGCTATAGTATATGCTCCAAAAGGGTCATTTTTTGACCATCTTAAAATCTAAATAAAAACTACTCTAGATCATTGTACATGCCCACCTGAGTGTTTCTGGAGGAATTTCAAGAGGTTTCAGGCCTTTCTTCAAACTTTCATCTGCGCCCCTTGTGTTCAAATGGTAAGGCTATAGTATGTGCTCCAAAAAGGGTCATTTTTTGACCGTCTTCGAATCTGTTAAAAACTGCTCTAGACCATTTTACATTACCATTTAAGTGTTTCTGGAGGTATTTCAAGATGTTTCAAGCCTTTTTTTCAAACATTCATCAGCGCCACCTGGTTTTCAAATGGTAAGGCTATAGTATGTGCTCCAAAAAGGGTATTTTTGTGACCATCTTCAAATCTAAAAAAAAACTGCTCTAGATAATTTTACATGCCCACCTGAGTGTTTCATGAGGTTTCAAGGCTTTTCGTGCCATTATTCAAACATTCATTAGCGCCCCCTGGTGTTCAAATGGTATGTGCTCCAACAAGGGTCATTTTTTGACCATCTTAAAATCTAAATAATAACTACTCTAGAGCATTGTACATGCCACCTGAGTGTTTCTGGAGGTATTTCAAGATGTTTCAAGCCTTTTTTCAAACATTCATTTGCGCCCCCTGGTTTTCAAATGGTAAGGCTATAGTATGTGCTCCAAAAAGGGTAATTTTGTGACCATCTTCAAATCTAAATAAAAACTGCTCTAGATAATTTTACATGTCCACCTGAGTGTTTCTGGAGGTATTTCAAGGCTTTTCGTGCCTTTATTCAAACATTCATTAGCGCCCCCTGGTGTTCAAATGGTATGTGCTCCATAAAGGGTCATTTTTTGACCGTCTTAAAATCTAAAAAAACTGCTCTAGATCATTGTATATGCCCAACTGAGTGTTTCTGGAGGAATTTCAAGATGTTTCGGGCCTTTATTCAAACTTTCATCTGCGCCCCTGGTGTTCAAATGGTAACGCTATAGTATGTGCTCCAAAAAGGGTCATTTTTTGACCATCTTCGAATCTTGTTAAAAACTGCTCTAGACCATTTTACATTACATTTAAGTGTTTCTGGTGGTATTTCAAGATGTTTCAAGCCTCTTCTCAAACATTCATCAGCACCCCCTGGTGTTCAAATGTCAAGTATGTGCTCCAAAAAGGGTCATTTTTGACCATCTTCGAATCTTGTTAAAAACTGCTCTAGACCATTATATATGCCCATCTACATGTTTCCAGAAGTATTTCAAGATGTTTCAAGCCTCTATTCAAACATTCATCAGAGACCCCTGGTGTTCAAATGGTACGGGTATAGTATGTGCTCCAAAAGGGTCATTTTTCACTATCTTCAAATATAATTAAAAACTGCTCTACATCATTTTACATGCCTGCCTGAGTATTTCTGGAGGAATTTCAAGATGTTTCAAACCTTTATTGAAACATTCATTGGCACCCCTGGTGTTCAAATGATAAGGCTATAGTAAGTGCTCCAAAAAGGGTCATTTTGGACCATGTTCAAATCATGTTAGAAAGTGCTCTAGATCATTATACATAACATTCTACATTTTTCCAGAAGTATTTCAAGATGTTTCAAGCTTTTATTCAAACATTAATCGGCGCCCCCTGGTGTTCAAATGGTAAGGCTATAGTATGTGCTCCAAAAAGGGTCATTTTTGACCATCTTAACATCTAAAAAAAACTGCTCTAGATCATTGTACATGCCCTGAGTGTTTCTGGAGGAATTTCACGATGTTTCAGGCCTTTCTTCAAACTTTCATCTGCGCCCCTTGTGTTCAAATGGTAAGGCTATGTATGTGCTCCAAAAAGGGTCATTTTTTCACCATCTTCAAATCTTTTGAAAAACTGCTCTAGACCATTTTACATTACCATTTAAGTGTTTCTGGAGGTATTTCAAGATGTTTCAAGCCTTTTTTCAAACATTCATCAGCATCCCCTGGTTTTCAAATGCTAAGGCTATAGTATGTGCTCCAAAAAGGGTCATTTTTTGACCATCTTCAAATCTAAATAAAAACTGCTCTAGATCATTTTACATGCCCACCTGAGTGTTTCTGGAGGTATTTCAAGGCTTTTCGTGCCTTTATTCAAACATTCATCAGCGCCCCCTGGTGTTCAAAAGGTATGTGCTCCAAAAAGGGTCATTTTTTGACCATCTTAAAATTTAAATAAAAACTACTCTAGATCATTGTACATGCCCACTGAGTGTTTCTGGAAGAATTTCAAGATGTTTCAGGCCTTTATTCAAACTTTCATCTGCGCCCCTGGTGTTCAAATGGTAAGGCTCTAGTATGTGCTCCAAAGAGGGTCATTTTCTGACCATCTTTGAATATCGTTAAAAACTGCTCTAGACCATTTTACATTACCATTTAAGTGTTTTGGAGGTATTTCAAGATGTTTCAAGCCTCATCTCAAACATTCATCTGCGCCCCCTGGTGTTCAAATGGTAAGGCTATAGTATGTTCTCCAAAACGGGTCATTTTTGACCATCATCGAATTGTTAAAAACTGCTCTAGACCATTTTACATGCCCATCTACATGTTTCCAGAAGTATTCAAGATGTTTCAAGCCTTTATTCAAACATTAATCGGCGCCCCCTGGTGTTCAAATGGTAAGGCTTTAGTATGTGCTCCAAAAAGGGTCATTTTTGACCATCTTAAAATTTAAATAAAAACTACTCTAGATCATTGTACATGCCCACCTGGGTGTTTCTGAGGAATTTCATTGCTTTCCGTGCCTATTTTCAAACATTCATCAGCGCCCCTGGTGTTCAAAAGGAATGTGCTCCAAAGAGGGTCATTTTTTGACCACCTTAACATCTAAATAAAAACTACTGTAGATCATTGTACATGCCCACCTGAGTGTTTCTGGAGGAATTTCAAGATTTTTCAGGCGTTTATTCAAACTTTCATCCGTGCCCCCTGGTGTTCAAATTGTAAGGCTATAGTATGTGCTCCAAAAAGGGTCATTTTTTCACTATCTTCAAATCTAATTAAAAACTGCTCTAGATCAATTTACATGCCCACCTGAGTATTTCTGGAGGAATTTCAAGATGTTTCAAACCTTTATTGAAACATTCATTGGCGCCCCCTGGTGTTCAAATGGTAAGGCTATAGTAGTTCTCCAAAAAGGGTCATTTTTGACCATCTTCGAATCTTGTTAAAAACTGCTCTAGACCATTATACATGCCCATCTACATGTTTCCAGAAGTATTTCAAGATGTTTCAAGCCTTTATTCAAACATTCATCGGTGCCCCCTTGTGTTCAAATGGTAAGGCTCTAGTATGTGCTCCAAAAAGGGTCATTTTGTGACCATCTTAAAATCTAAATAAAAACTGCTCTAGATCATTTTACGTTCCCACCTTAGAATTTCTTGAGGTATTTCAAGGCTTTTCGTACCTTTATTCAAACATTCATCAGCGCCCCCTTGTGTTCAAATGGCATGTGCTTCAAAAAGGGTCATTTTTTGACCATCTTAAAATCTAAATAAAAACTGCTCTAGATCATTGTACATGTCCACCTGAGTGTTTTTGGAGGAATTTCAAGATGTTTCAGGCCTTTATTCAACCTTTCATCTCCGCCCCCTGATGTTCAAATGGTAAGGCTATAGTATGTGCTCCCAATAGGGTCATTTTTTGACCATCTTCGAACCTCCTTAATAAGTACTCTAGACCATTTTACATTACCATTTAAGTGTTTCTGGAAGAATTTCAAGATTTTTCAGGCGTTTAATCAAACTTTCATCTGCGCCCCCTGGTGTTCAAATGGTAAGGCTATAGTATGTGCTCCAAAAAGGGTTATTTTTTGACCATCTTAAAATTTAAATAAAAACTACTCTACATCATTGTACATGCCCACCTGGGTGTTTCTGGAGGAATTTCAAGATTTTCAGGCGTTTATTCAAACTTTCATCTGCGCCTCTGGTGTTCAAATGGTAAGGCTATAGTATGTGCTCCAAAAAGGGTCATTTTTTGACCACCTTAAAATCTAAATAAAAACTACTGTAGATCATTGTCCATGCCCACCTGAGTTTTTCTGGAGGGATTTCAAGATTTTTCAGGAGTTTATTCAAACTATCATCTGCGCCCCTGGTGTTCAAATCCTAAGGCTATAGTATGTGCTCCAAAGAGGGTCATTTTTTCACTATCTTCAAATCTAAATAAAAACTGCTCTAGATCATTTTACATGCCCACCTGAGTACTTCTGGAGGAATTTCAAGATGTTTCAAACCTTTATTTAAACATTCATTGGCGCCCCCTGGTGTTCAAATGGTAAGGCTATAGTATGTGCTCCAAAAAGGGTCATTTTCTGACCATCTTTGAATCTTGTTAAAAACTGCTCTAGACCATTATACATTCCCATCTACATGTTTCCAGAAGTATTTCAAGATGTTTCAAGACTTTATTCAAACATTCATCGGCGCCCCTGGTGTTCAAATGGTAGGGCTATAGTATGTGCTCCAAAAAGGGTCTTTTGTGACCATCTTCAAATCTAAATAAAAAACTGCTCTAGATCATTTTACGTGCCCACCTTAGTGTTTCTGGAGGTATTTCAAGGCTTTTCGTACCTTTATTCAAACATTCATCAGTGCCCCCTGGTGTTCAAATGGTACGTGCTTCAAAAAGGGTCATTTTTTGACCATCTTAAAATCTAAATAAGAACTGCTCCAGATCATTGTACATGCACACCATAGTGTTTTTGGAGGAATTTCAAGATGTTTCAGGCCTTTATTCAAACTTTCATCTGCGCCCCCTGGTGTTCAAATGGTAAGGCTATAGAATGTGCTCCAAAAGGGTCATTTTTTGACCATCTTCGAACCTCCTTAAAAACTACTCTAGACCTTTTACATTTCCATTTAAGTGTTTCTGGAGGTATTTCAAGATGTTTCAAGCCTTTTTTCAAACATTCATCTGCACCCCTGGTGTTCAAATGGTAGGGCTATAGTATGTGCCAAAAGGGGTAATTTTGTGACCATCTTCAAATCTAAATAAAAACTGCTCTAGATAATTTTACATGTCCACCTGAGTGTTTCTGGAGGTATTTCAAGGCTTTTCGTGCCTTTATTCAAACATTTCTCAGCACCCCCTGGTGTTCAAATGGTAGGGCTATAGTATGTGCTCCAAAAAGGGTAATTTTGTGACCATCTTAAAATCTAATAAAAACTACTCTAGATCATTGTACTACCCACCTGAGTGTTTCTGGAGGAATTTCAAGATTTTTCAGGCGTTTATTCAAACTTTCATTTGCGCCCCCTGGTGTTCAAATCCTAAGGCTATAGTATGTGCTCCAAAAAGGGTCATTTTTTGACCATGTTCAAATCATGTTAGAAAGCTCTCTAGATCATTATACATACCATTATACATTTTTCCAGAAGTATTTTAAGATGTTTCCAGCTTTTATTCAAACATTCATCGGCCCCCTGGTGTTCAAATGGTAAGGCTATAGTATGTGCTCCAGGAAGGGTAATTTTTTGACCATCTTAAAATCTAAATAAAAAAACTACTCTAGATCATTGTACATGCCCACCATAGTGTTTCTGGAGGAATTTCAAGATGTTTCAGGCCTGTATTCAAATCATCTGCGCCCCTTGTTTTCAAATGGTAAGGCTATAGTTTGTGCTCCAAAAAGGGTATTTTGTGACCATCTTCAAATCTAAAAAAAAAACTGCTCTAGATAATTTTACATGCCCACCTGAGTGTTTCATGAGGTATTTCAAGGCTTTTTGTGCCATTATTCAAACATTCATTAGCGCCCCCTGGTGTTCAAATGGTGTGCTCCAACAAGGGTCATTTTTTGACCATCTTAAAATCTAAATAATAACTACTCTAGAGCATTGTACATGCCCACCTGAGTGTTTCTGGAGGAATTTCAAGATGTTTCAGGCCTTTATTCAAACTTTCATCTGCGCCCCTGGTGTTCAAATGGTAAGGCTATAGTATGTGCTCCAAAAAGGGTCATTTTGTGACCATCTTCAAATCTAAATAAAAACTGCTCTAGATCATTTACGTGCCCACCTTAGAATTTCTGGAGGTATTTCAAGGCTTTTCGTACCTTTATTTTAACATTCATCAGCGCCCCTGTTGTTCAAATGGTATATGCTTCAAAAAGGGTCATTTTTTGACCATCTTAAAATCTAAATAAGAACTGCTCTTGATCATTGTACATGTCCACTCAGTGTTTTTGGAGGAATTTCAAGATGTTTCAGACTTTTATTCAAACTTTCATCTGCGCCCCTGGTGTTCAAATGGTAAGGCTATAGTATGTTCTCCAAAAAGGGTCATTTTATGACCATCTTTAAATCTAAATAAAAACTGCTCTAGATCATATTACATGCCCACCTTAGTGTTTCTGGAGGTATTTCAAGGCTTTCCGTGCCTTTATTCAAACATTCATCAGCGCCCCCTGGTGTTCAAAAGGTATGTGCTCCAAAGGGGTCATTTTTTGACCACCTTAAAATCTAAAAAAAACTACTGTAGATCATTGTACATGCCCACCTGAGTGTTTCTGGAGGAATTTCAAGATTTTTCAGGCGTTTATTCAAACTTTCATCTGCGCCCCCTGGTGTTCAAATGGTAAGGCTATAGTATGTGCTCCAAAAAGGGTCATTTTTTCACTATCTTCAAATCTAATTAAAAACTGCTCTAGATCATTTTACATGCCCACCTGAGAATTTCTGGAGGAATTTCAAGATGTTTCAAACCTTTATTGAAACATTCCTTGGCGCCCCCTGGTGTTCAAATGGTAAGGCTATAGTATGTGCTCCAAAAAGGGTCATTTTTGACCATCTTAAAATCTAAATAAAAACTACTGTAGATCATTGTACATACCCACCTGAGTGTTTCTGGAGGAATTTCAAGATGTTTCAGGCCTTTATTCAAACTTTCATCTGCGCCCCCTGGTGTTCAAATGGTACAGCTATAGTATGTGTTCCAAAAAGGGTCATTTTTTGACCATCTTCGAATCTTGTTAAAAACTTCTCTAGACCATTTTACATTACCATTTAAGTGTTTCTGGAGGTATTTCAAGATGTTTCAAGCCTTTTTTCAAACCTTCATCTGCACCCCCTGGTTTTCAAATTGTACGGCTATAGTATGTGCTCCAAAGAGGGTCATTTTTTGACCATCTTCAAATCTAATTAAAAAGTGCTCTAGATCATTTTACATTCCCATTTAAGTGTTTCTGGAGGTATTTCAAGATGTTTCAAGCCTGTATTGAAAAATTCATCTTTTCCCCTGGTGTTCAAATGGTACGGCTATAGTATGTGCTCCAAAGAGGGTCATTTTTTGACCATCTTCGAATCTTGTTAAAAACTGCTCTAGACCATTATACATGCCCATCTACATTTTTCCAGAAGTATTTCAAAATGTTTCAAGCCTCTATTCAAACATTCAGTGGCGCCCCCTGGTGTTCAAATCCTAAGGCTATAGTAAGTGCCCCAAAAAGGGTCATTTTCTGACCATCTTCGAATCTTATTAAAAACTGTTCTAGATCATTATACATGTCCACCAAAGTGTTTCTGGAGGTATTTCAAGGCTTTTCATGCCTTTATTCAAACATTCATCGGCGCCCCTGGTGTTCAACTGGTAAGGCTATAGTATGTGCTCCAAAAAGGGTCATTTTTGACCATCTTCGAATTTTGTTAAAAACTGCTCTAGATCATTATACATTTCCACTTACGTGTTTCTAGAGGTATTTAAAGGATTTTCGTACCTTTATTTTAACCGTCGTCAGCGCCCCCTGGTGTTCAAATGGTAGGGCTATAGATGGGGGTTTCATCACACCTGACAGACCAGTTTGGTAAAAATAATCAGTTTGATTGTAAACCCTTCACAGATCTAAAACCCTCAACTGTCCTTGTTTTGCATTATTATTATTTTTAATCAAAGGAAACTATTTGACAGCTGTGGATTTACTATAGGACATGTTTCTGTCGACAGGATTAACTTGATTTGATGATACATTGTCCTGGATTTAAGGTCATATACTCTGGCCCAGAAAATACAACACAAACAAACACAGAGTGACAGGTTTGGGAATTATTTTATTTGCATTTATTGAGTAAAGACATTCAGCGTGAAACAAAGAAAAAGGCAAAAGGGAGGAGTGGTCATTAATTAATACGACACTGGGGGGGGGGGGGGGGTCGTTTTGTAATACGACACTGGGGGGGAGTGGTCATTCTGTAATACAACACTGGGGGGAGTGGTCATTCTGTAATACAACACTGCGACACTGGGGGGCAGTGGTCGTTGTGTAATGGAACATGGGGGGAGGGGGGTATCGCTCTGTAATACGACACTGAGGGGGAGTGGTCTTCTGTAATATGATACCGGGGGAGTGGTCGTTCTGTAATACGACACTGGGGGGAGTGGTCGTTCTGTAATATGATATTGGGGGAGTGGTTGTTCTGTAATACGACACTGGGGGGAGTGGTCTTTCTGTAATACGACACTGAGGGGGAGTGGTCGTTCTGTAATACGACACTGAGGGGGAGTGGTCGTTCTGTAATACGACACTGGGGGGGGGGTGGTCGTTCTGTAATATGATATCGGGGGAGTGGCCGTTCTGTAATACGACACTGAGGGGGAGTGGTCTTTCTGTAATACGACACTGGGGAACAGGGTCTTATAAATGTACGAATAAAAAATAATTAAATAGACATATAATTAAATGCATGAAGTGATGAGAAAAGCGTGACTGGGTTTCCATGGTGACATGAAAGAATGGCACATTACTATTGCATCATGGGTAAATACAAAGCTGTAGTTGCTACACAGTGATGCATTAAAGTTATAGCAAACATGCTGTTTACATCTGAAACAGGAAGCAGTTTGTGTCGGACTGTGTTTGTACCTGATCCAAACCAGGAACATGTGGTGAAAATACTACGTCCTGTCACTGGGAGTCGTTTAATAACATCAGTGCATATGAAGTAGGAGAATGTGGTCCTAATTCTGTTTTATTCCATCAGCTGCAGACGAAACTGCAGAACTGTTTGGACTGAAAGCTGTCGTCAGCGGAGGAGATTCATCCTTTTGTCTAGTCTTTGTCTGTGCTCTTTGTAACTGTTTAACAACATCTAACAGTGAAAACCAGTTCGACATGTTTCTACGGAGCAGCGACACTTCAGCCATGTTGGACTGAAAACTGATGTCAAAAACACGACTTTCACCTCTTCAGTTCAATCATCTACAGCAAGGCAGCGCCAAACTGAAGTTAGCTTTTTTCAAAACCGCTCGGTCTGGGACTGTGTGTAGTTTACAATAATTATACTGGTTTATTTCATATTCAAATTAAGACATGATTGAAAAGAATGTTAGTTAGTGAGGTAACAGCAGCTAATATTAGCTAACAGAGCTGCAACCGATTAATCGACTCAAAGTGATCCAAAAAAAAATCATTCAACCACAATTCAATCAAAGCTTTGTTTCCTTCATTTCTCTGCTGTTAAACATTGGTTCCACTGTTGTGTTTCACACGGACGCTTATCGTGACGTACAAAGCTTCAATTCACGGAAACTGCAATAGAATATTTCCCTTCATTCAATTCGAGTCGATTAATCAAATCGTGAATTTTTGCGTTTGCTTCAAGCACCTAATCGCTTAATCGGTTGCAGCTCTATTAGCTAAAAAGCCAAATTTAACAGGAATGTTAATGTTATGCTGCGTTCCAGGCCGTTTTTTGAGCCCGTAAGTCACGACTTCAAACCACGACTCAAGACTTTGTAGTGTTCCAGGCAAGTCACACCAAACTGCGTGAGCGCAAGGAATCATGGGAGTTAGATGTAAACAAACCAACATGGAGGACCGTACGTTATGTTCATTTACAATCATTTCTGTCGCCAAAGGTGTTTGTTCTTTGCTTATTTGAGGGAAACAGAGGAGGAAAAACAGCGCATAAGGCAAGAGAAGCTGTTCTACCTTTGATGTTATTTGTTTATTTCGATTCGTATTCGGTATTAATTTATTCTTGGAATTTATTCTTAATTTATTATTGGATTGAAAACTAGCTAACACTAGAGCAGCTGCTGATTATGCAGAACATTTGCAGATAAATAATATCAGATCAATACCTTGTTTTAATAAACAATCTGCATAAACACCACATCCATGGGGGGGCGCCATTGCTACGTGACGTTAGAACTCGGAACTGGGAGAACATGAATCTAGGACGAGTTCACGGGTGGAGGTCACAGGTTTGACTGACATTCCAGTGCATTTTCACCAGTAGAAGGATGGAAAAACAGGAGTTACAGCACAGGTGTCAAACATGCGGCCCTGGTCCAATCCGGCCCGCTGGATGAATTTGTGAAAAATTGCAAAAATTACACTGAAGATATTAACAATCAATGGTGTCAAAATCATTTTAATTCAGGTTCCACATACAGACACATACAGTCCAATTAGATTTCAAGTTGGTCAGAATCAGTAAAATATTATCATAATAACCTATAAATAAGGACAACCCCACATTTTCTTTGTTTTTTGGTGTAAAAAAAGTAAAATTCCATGAAAATGTTTACATTACCAAACTGTACGTTGACAAAAAATGTGAATAACCTGAATAAATATGAACAAACGGAAATGTCTTGAGAAAAGTAAATGCAGTTTTACCAATATTCTGCCTGTTACTAAATGTTTTGTGTGATTGTAACGCACATGTAAATGATAAACTGAGGTTAAAATTGCACTTGTTTTTCTTAAGACAATTCAAGTTGTTCATGTTATTCAGATTTTCAAGGGAACTTTTTAGATGTAAATCTGATCATGATAGAATTTTACTTTATTCACTGTTATTATTTTACTGGTCCGGCCCGCTGGAGATCCAATTGGGCTGAATGTGGAACTGAACTAACATGAGTTTGACAGCCGTGAGTTACGGGTTGCCTGGAACGCAGCGTTAGTACCAATAAACAAGCAACAAACCACTGTCAAACAAAGAGTTAAGACACTGAGATTAGAGGAAAAACACTGAGATGATTTTTGAGATGCACTTTTAAAATGAAAGAAAAGTAACTGTTAGAAAAGAATGAAATGAAATGACAGGTTTCCCACCTCATCAGTATCGGAGCTTTAGTGACAGCAGCTGATCAACGAGCAGGTTAACAGTAATCTTATATTTCACTAGTAATCATGTATTAGACACTTTACTAAAAATACAGTCAAACCTCTGTTTCACAGGTGTCAAACATGTGTCCCGGTGGCCAAATCCGGCCCGCCAAAGGGTCCAGTCCGGTCCGTAGGATGACTTTGTGAAATGCAAAAAATTACACTGAAGAAATTCTCAATCAATGGTGTCAAAACCATTTTAATTCAGGTTCCACACACAGACCATTTAAATCTCAATCGGGTCAGACCAGTAAAATATTATAATAACCTACAAATAATGACGACCGCAGATTTGATCTTTGATTTAGTGTAAAAAAGTAAAATTACATGAAAATGTTTATATTAATAAAAAATGTGAATAACCTGAACAAATATGAACAACTTGAAATGTCTTAAAAGAAGTAAATGCAATTTTACCCATATTCTGCCTGTTACTAAATGTTTTATGTATTTGTAATTATAATGAAAGTTGTAATACACATGTGTAAATGACAAATGATAAATAAAATTGCCCTTGTTTTTCCTAAGATATTTCAAGTTGTTAATGTTTTTCAGATTTTTAAGGAAACATTGTGAATTTAAACATTATCCTAATGTAATTTTACTTTTTTCTCTGTTATTATTTTACTGCTCTGGCCCTATGGAGATCATATTGGGGTGAATGTGGAACTGAACTAAAATGAGTTGGACACCCCTGTTCTATTTTGTCTGTTAAAACCAAAAATAATTTTAAATTAAGTTAAATCTAAGCACATTTTATTCAGAAACACTGGTGACAGGAAGTAGTATTTTGACACGTGTACAACAGATGGGATTTCAGGTAGCGTCAGGTACGGATCAGGATTCTGGTCCAGATTTAAGACACAGGTGTGTTCAATCATCTGTTCGCTGAGCAGGTAAGAGCTGAACTAACCCTCTGTCAGGTCTGTCAGAACGTACAGTCTGCTCACTGGAGGTTTTTCTAAAGCTGTGTCACCCCTCACACACCTGGGGTAGACGCTCGGATACCTACAGCCAATCAGAAGTCTGCTTTACCTGCAGGCATGTCAGGTGGTGAGAGGGCGGAGCTTATTCAGGAAGAAATGACATCGTATCCAGTTGAGGTGTTGATGCGTCATGAGTTTTGTCTTCAGGTGTGTGGCTGGTTTTGCTGGTCAGGTTTCCATGGAAACACGGTGATGGGTTCAGAGCGATGTCACCTGTGCACAGGTAGGTTATAAGTGTACATGCATGTGCGATTGTGCGTCCACTAAGAGTCACTTCATGTTGTCTTAGTCATTAAGACTGCAACTCCAGAATGCAGCAGGGCATCCCGATTCAGTCCTAAGAAACACAAAGAAGAAATCAGTCGGGATTAGAAGAAAAGACGCAAAGGTCGTGTCAAACCAAGTGTACTTTATTTTCCCATTGGAAAACCATAAGGGGAAAAATCATCATTTTCTTTTTGTTTCTCATGAGAACTCAAGGAAATATTCAGAAAATGAGAATTTAAATGATGTGTATGGAGGTAAATCTGTCTCATCAGATGCTGAATTATAAAAGCCACTGAATTTCTAATTGTTTTGCACTGAAATTTAGTATCTGAATTTTTTTTTTGCACTAAAATTAAGTATCAGAATTTTTTTTGCACTGAAATTTAGTATCTGAATTGTTCTTTCTGCACTGAAATTAAGTATCAGAATTTTTTTTTTTTGCACTGAAATTAAGTATCTGAATTTTTTGTCTCTCAATTTGACTGTGTTCATAAATTTAGAATAAAAAAAAAAATTCAGATACAAAACATTCAGATGCAAAAAATTCAAAAGCAAAAAATTCAGATGCAAAAAAATCAGATGCAAAAAATTCAGGGTGCAAAACTTCAGATCACACATCCACCCTGACCGTCTTCCTGCATCGGCGTCACATGACCAACCTAACAACTTGATTGACTGGCTATCGGTTCGACTTGAGATAGAATCAATTGCTTATCCTTGGTGTCCCAGATGTGTGATCGGAATTTTTTTGTGTCTGATTTTTTGTATCTGAATTTTTTTTATTCTAAATTTAGGAACATAGTTAAATTGAGAGACAAAAAATTCAGATACTTAATTTCAGTGCAAAAAAAAAAAAGAAAAAATCAGATACTTAATTTCAGTGCAAAAAAATTCAGTGGCTTTTATAATTCAAAATCTGATGAGACAGATTACTTCCATAGATGTGTAGACACATGATTTAATGTTTACAGCTTGTCTGAAATCAGTTTTTGTCAGATAAGATACAAAGGTAATCCTTATTCGGACAGACCCACTGTCTGATCCATCAAACAACAGAGGACATGAGGATTTTCCTCAGATTTGGTTTTAAAACTAGAAAATCAAACAATGAACAGCGCAGAGTCTTGTCCACACTAATATGAATATATCTTTACCAAATTCCACCTCTGAAACCTTTGTTCCAAACAGACACAGGAACAGCTACTGCTCAGCTGGTGGGTGTGATGACTCCCCTTCCCAAACTGCACTTTTCCATGTGGACTCTTAAATCTGATTTAATAAATATCATATTCATCTACATTCAATCAATGTAAAAAACATTAGTGTGAAGAAGAGGCCCAGACATGGAGGGAAGGGTTAAAACAGTCAGATTCATGCAGGGGGCGCTGTTAGCCATGACAGCTGCATGCTCATGCTGTGTTAGCTTGTTAGCATAGCGTTAGCAGGTCCATGTCTGACTGTCTCCAGTGAAGACCAACTCTGGCTCCAGATTCACTTTGTTCTTCAACAGAGGTCAGAGGTCAGGTTAGCACGCTAACACTGGTGAGACCCGGACAATGACTGGTGGTAAACATGCTTCAACATGGCTGCCTTAGGTTCGTCTGCTTTAATCAAAGGCAGTCGGACTCAACAGTGATTCCTATAGTCACTCCAGTCTCTGCTTTAATTAGAGATGGTCCTTACACCAAAGATGCAGTGGTCTGTCGAAAAAATAATTAACTCTGTGGACATGACCATTTGACATTAGAATCAGTCTCTGTTTCAGTATGTTCACAGACTGGGGTCATTTTTCACAGGTTCTAGTATCTGTCTGTTTCCACAATCATTTCAATAATTTCTAAGTCATTAAGAAGTACACTATATACCAAAAAGTAATGGGACACCTCTGATCTGTTCACTTCCATGTCCATAATCACTTTCACCTAGAGCAGGGGTGGCCAAACCCTGGTCCTGGAGGGCCTCAATCCTGCATGTTTTAGATGTATCCTTCTTCCAACACACCTGACAGTCGTTATTCTTCTGCGAGCTTGATGATAGACTTATCATTTGAATCAGGTGTGGTGGAAGAGGGAAACATCTAAAATATGCAGGATTCAGGCTCTCCAGGACCAGGGTTGGCCACCCCCATTTATATATATATATATATATATATATATATATAATATATATATATAATATATATATTTATATATATATATACACACACACTAGCGAGAATAGCTCTGAACGTGTCACCATCAGCTGGCGCCATCTTGATGATCACTTAGTTTGCTCTTTCTCAGTCTGTTTACTCTGTGTAGGTTTTAAGAACATGGCCAAAGTACAAACAGCCATTTTAATCAGTGTATTAAAGTGTTTTTCATAGTTTCATACGTGTTTGTTGAGGCATTTCAGGTTGTTTATAAGGATTTTTCATATTGTTGAATATTAGTCCCTTCATGTCAATTCTAGTTTCTGTTTCTGAAGGGTCTTAAATATTGCAGAGGCTTTAGCAGTGGTTGTCGTGGTGTTTTGGGTGGTTTGAGATGTTTTTTCAATGGTCACTGACCTCCTCTATACAGTGGGGACTGTGCCAACTGCACATTTTGGACCAATCTCTTGTTTCTTAAGTGTTATTCATGATGAATAAGGCATTGATTTATGATCCCTGTGTTTAGGTGACATTTTATCCGGTTAGGATGTTCGTCACAATTATTCATACAAACTTGTAAATGTCATGAATATTGCCATGCACTGGTGAACATCAGCCAATTAGCATCACCCTAAGGCGCCACCTGTTTACCTGTGATGACACTAATCAGTCACATGATCAGGAGACACTTCAGTTTCCTTATGGACGACAACTCGCGCACAGACAGTTCAGGATGCTGCCGACGCGCCTCACTGAGCGCCGCCGCCAACGCCTTCAAGAGATGAGAAGATCAGGTCCTGGTCTGTACCGGTCTGTACTGGACTGTAGTCTATATACCAGTCTGCACTAGTCTGTGGTCTGTACCTGTTTCGTGGTCTGTCGTGGTGTGTACCTGATTGTGATCTGTACTGGTCTGGTCTGTACCTGGTCTGTGGTCTGTACCTGGTCATGGTCTCTAGTGCTCTGTACTGGTCTGTGGTCTGTACCTGGTCTGTGGATTGTACTGATCAATGGTCTGTACTGGTCTGTAGTGATCTGTACCTGGTCTGGTCTGTACTGGTCTGTACCTGGTTTTGGTCTGTAGTGGTCTGTACTGGTAGTGGTCTATGCTCGTCTGTAACCTGGTCGTGGTCTGTACTGGTTTAAGTGGTCTGTACTGGTCTGTACCTGGTTTTGGTCTGTAGTGGTCTGTACCTGGTCGTGGTCTATGCTCGTCTGTACCTGGTCGTGGTCTGTACTGGTTTAAGTGGTCTGTACTGGTCTGTACCGGGTCGTGGTCTATGCTGGTCTGTAACCTGGTCGATGGTCTGTACTGTTTAAGTGGTCTGTACTGTCTGTACCTGGTCGTGGTCTATCTCCGTGTCTCCAGAGATCACAATCCTCTTCTCGATCCTGGTCTCAGAGATCCCCTCCTTTAACCGTCTGAAAACACACATTCAGTGAAGTCACACAGCAGAATCTACGGACATGTTTTCTGTTTCCTCTGATTTACTTCAATGTCATCGTCAGGTTTTTTTTCTCCATTTCTGTCTATACCTGTATCGTTTCATTTGTTTTCATGAAATATGTTCACATTCATGAAACCAGCACAGAAAAACTACATGAAGGCAGAACATGGAGGTTATTGTAAACTATTCTAAACTGAATTTACGGAACATGAAATATACTGTTTATGATATAAAGGATAGAAAAGTCCAAAGGCTGTGGCAGAAGACTTGGCTTCATGTCCCATCCTCATTTTCAGTTTGACCTTTTACATTTCCAGAGTACATAGCTTTCACTAAAAACATACATGACATTTCCTGATCGGTCAGGTCAGATCTCTGAATACATCTTTACTGAGACGTAAACCCTCGTTTTCAATAATAAAGTTTGCTGCCCCCTGGTGGACACAGATATTCAGTTTGGGTTTGTGCATTTTAGCTGTTCAGAGCTACTGTAGGTTTTTGGTTTTTTTTTTTAATTTTTATTTATTTATTTTAGAATGTATTTTTTTATTTTTTTTATTTATTTTTATTTATTTGTTTGTTTGGTTTGTTTTTTTTGTCTTTTTTTGCTACTGTAGTTGCTATACTGCTAGAGAAGTCTTGTCAGTTTGGTTACAGTTAAAGACCAGTTACCTGTTTTTGGCTCCACAACACATCTGTCTGTAAGTATTGTTATATTTTAAGATGTTAAAACACTGTACTTAGTCAGTTTAGACTCCTTGTGTTGCTTAATACTTTTATTTTTGTGCATTAACAGAAGACACTAATAGCGTTAGCATACATATGGGATTTTCCATGTATTTTAGCATCATGCTAATCGCTATCATTAACTGCCATTTTTTTTGTATTTTGGAACTGTAGCTCACTATAAGTGAATGTGTGTATGAATTACATATACAAAGCACTGATAGATTGTGTTTTAATGTTCTACACATGTTTTTTTGCTCATAAAAATTCAAATACATGATCGTAACATACATTTGTTTTTGTATGTACAGTTTGACCGTCATCAAGTAAATATCCAAAACAGCAAGAAGCTTCCCGGGTGTTTTTCTTTGAAGAACTGTTAGTTATCTGTACAGCTAGTTCACAAACACTAGTGAAGACAGAATAAAAGTTACTGCATTTGAGTGCTGATGCGTAGAACATTAGAACATATGTTTACATGTGCTTCATGTTCATGATTCAGTTGTAATCTAGAGTTTAGCCATATGTTGCTAACGGTTACTGGCTGACCTTGGTGATGTGTGTGGTGGTGGTGGTGTTGGAGGTCTCTGCAGTAAAGGTCTGGGAGCTCAGCAGCAGCCCTGAAGGGCATCAGGATCCACCCGGCTCTGAACACATCACATCACTAATATGTTGAACATGTTCAAGCATCAGGATCAGCATCTAAACCCCTACTCAAAGAGGACTAGCGTAACCTGTGGACCTCCAGGGAGATGAGACAGTCCTTTTTTAATCACTGACATTATTCTGATGTCAAAGCTCATCACCAAAATGTTTACACTTACAGACTGGCTTTTCACAAAAAATATGAACAACCTGAAATGTCTTAAGAGAAGTATGTAGTATTTTAACAGTATCTGCCTCTTACTAAATGTTTTGTGTATTTGTAGATCCACTGTGATCTGTAAGTTGTGATGCACATGTATAAATGATAAACTAAGGTGTAATATTGTTAAAATTACACTTATTTTTCTAAGAATTTTCAGGTTGTTCGTATTTGTTCATGTTATGTTCAAGTACGATTTGTAGATGTTAACATTTTCATTATGTGATTTTACTTTTTTCACTCAAAAACAGAGAAAACTTTGGAGTTGATATTATTTCTAAGTTTCTTATCCTGTTATTTATATTATTTTACTGGTCCGGCCCACTTTATTTCATATTAGGCTGAATGTGGACTGAACTAACATGACTTTGACAACCCTGGTCTATCAGCTTTCAGCTCGGATCGTACAAATAAACATCAGGCTTCAACTGGAATGACAGACCTTCCAGTTCAAATGGCATGGGATTTTTCATGGTTACTTTTATGTTCATCTCCAGTTATCACATGGATTAATTGATCTATTAATTCAGGCATTAATTACATTGACTTTGAAGTTCAGTTCAACACTTTTTAAGTTTCTATAAATTATTTTCAATAGAAACACAATAGAAAAACAGTAAAATGACTGAACTCACCCCTGGAGCTTCATATGTCAGAGTCTTCCTCATCACTGGAACCTCCTGATGGAGACACACAAACCTTTTATTCATATCACTAATATCATTTTAACACTTAGTTTACTTGGTTTGAACTACAGCTGCAAATTTTATCATAGGCTTTTTGCCGCTATTTAATCGCAAAGGTTCTGGTGTGTTTGGGAAACAGGAAAAATTAAAATAAACAATTGCTCAATTTTTTTTGACACTAGTACAAATTTGAGTTGAAAAATTACAGTAATCTGTGAATTTTGGACTCAAACCACAACCAAGTCCACAATTACTGCAATATGACTTGAATTATGCAGCTTTCACTTTCAAAGTTACACTGAAGTCATTTCACCAGCAGATGGAGACAACACACTGATATTGACCCTTTGCACATATGTCACACTCTGTTCGCGCTGCGAACGACCACCATAACGGACAGCGGAAGTGCTGGACTGCACACTGGACGGCAAACCGGCTAATATCGAATTTGATCTGAACATTCTCGTTTTTGTTCGATTTTAACCCTGCTTTACATGTCCAGTGATCACACACAACAGTTCCATCCATGGTTTCAGCTGGTTCCAGACAGAGTCTGGATCTGATGGACCTGATATTACAGATAGAACAGGCTCTGTTTGTGTCCAGAGCACATTAGCTCCACCAAATGCTAGCTAGGTGGTAGACCGGGTTAACTACTATGAGCCACTCTGTTCCAGTGGCTGTCATCAGTACCTTCAGTATTAGCTCTGTTGTTGTAGTGTCTGCCTTTGGACCAGCTCCACTGTGTTCTATGTCTTACTGTTATTGTCCTGATGCTGTTCCATATGTTCTAGTGGTGGAACTGTACATACTACTGTGTGTAGATAGTAGAAAGGCAGACACTTCAACAACAGAGCTAATACTGTAGGATACTGATGACACACACTAACATTATTACACAATGTTAGTTCATTAGAGCTGCTTTTGGTTCCAGTCTATTTGAGTTTGGATGGCATGATGGAGGAAACATGTTAAAAACATACATAGCTAGCTAGCTAACGTTAGCTGTATCTGTCCTTTACCATTATGAGATCCATTCCTCTGCCGTGAGCGCAGTACAGCGACTGGGTAATCTAACCTGAGACTAAAAACTGGGATCATCTAGACTTTAGTCTGCTTTTAGATCTGCACCTGTGTATGGGGACACTGCATTTAGAACAGAATGGGACAGATCGTGTGCTTTAAACTCCGGTAGACTGGAGGATTTTGATAGATCTGTAAACACATCAGGAAGGAGAAGGTATGGGTCGGCAGCTAGCCCTGCTATCACTAGCTTCTCCAAATAGCGTTCTTTGTGCCATCCAGTAAGGTGAGTCACTTCACAGGACAATTCCAAAACTTTATTTTCAGTGCTGTAGACAGAATCTGTCAGTCATTTGTTTGTTTGTTGTGTTGCTTTTGCCGTCCAACATGGCGCTGAACCCCTAGTCACATGATAACTGTGACGTCGGTGCAAAGGGTCAATATGAGGAACGGACGGACAGGTTACGGGTCAGTACTCACTGGACAAGGTGGACTGGGACAGGGTTTAACTGGGACAGGGTTTATCTGGGACAGGTTTTAACTGGGACAGGGTTTCACTGGGAGAGGTCCTCACTGGTTCTACTGGGCCAAGTTTTTGCTGGGAGAGGATGTAACTGGTTCTTACTGGATCAGGTTTTTACCTCATCCATATTTTCGGATTCACTGTCGTCGTCACTGTGGTCGGCTGGTTTGTTCTGACTGGCTGAGCAGTTTAGCGCGTCTTCATCTCCATCTTCATCGTCATCTTGGTAATACTTTGGGTTTTTAGCTGTCATGTTAGTTACCTCTGTGTCACTGACAGAGCAGTTAGTATTCATGCTAGCCCTGTTAGCGTTGTTAGCTTGTCTGACTGCAGCATCCACAGCCTCCTCCACTGCTACCTGAGCCAACACGCTGATAGCATCTTCACTAGTTTGACTGTCATCATCATCATCATCATCTTCCTCCTCCTCCTCCTCTTCCCCCTCCTCCTCATCATCCACCTCATTACCCATATTAGCATCATTAGCTCTGATATTGGCCCATTCTTCTGTGATGTCATCAGCATGTGTCATGCAGACCCCTGGAGGGGGGGGTGGGGGGCTGCTGGGGGGCAGCCCAAATACACTTCCTGTAGCTACCTGAGGCTGATGCTCCATTGGCTGGTCCTGGTCATGTGACTCTGTCATCAGGAACACCTTCTCCACCTTCTCTGATGTCTGAAACAGGAAGTGAAGAAAAACAAAAAATAAATAAGATATAAACAATAAAGAAAAACAAAAAAACAAAAATTAACCTCCGCCATATCTGCATTTGAATAAATACCTAAAATATTGACACACTACTGTTCAATATCGATACAGTATTGTGAAATGAAATATCGCGATATAGTGCAGAAATGATATTTTCGAACACCCCTACCCCTGACCCCTGAACATAAAGCCCTGCTGAACAGGAAGAAGAGGGCTTTCATTTCAGGGACAGAGAGGAGCAGAAGAGGGTTCAACACGAATTTAGATATAAGATCAGGAAGAACAAGGACAGATACAGGAGGAAGATGGAGGAGCAGCTGGTGCAGAACAACATCAGGGACATGTGGAGAGGGTTATGGTTAAGGTTAGGGTTAACCCTGAAGAACCTCTGCAGACATCTGCAGCGCAGCAGCCACTACCACCATCCCCCAACCATTGTCACCTTCACCCCCCCCCCCCCTTCCCCATTCTTCACACCACCGACCCTCATCTCCAGCCCCCCACAGCTGAACGTCTGGTATGGACAGACAACTAGCTGCATGGACCCCAGACTACCTGACCAACAGGCCACAGTAAGAGTCGCTGTGTAACTGTGTGTCTGAGGTCGTGGTCTGCAGGAGTCCCTCAGGGAACGATGCTCTCTCCATTCCTTTTCACTCTCTACACTTCACACACAACACCAACAGCTGTCATCTCCAGAAGTTCTCAGACAACTCAGCCGTTGTTGGCTGTGCGTCTGAGGGGAACAAGCTGGAGTACAAGTGGGTTTTTCAGGGACTTTATGGACTGGTGTGAGCACAACCACTTGTGATTAAACACCAGCAAAGCGAAGGAAATGGTGATCGACTCCTGGAGGGACCACTACCCCCCCACACCAGTGAACATCCAGGGCTGGGACATTGAGCTGGTGGACAGTTGTGCATAAGGTAAAGGTAGGGTAGGAGATGTTTTCCTGGAGCATTTTTTACTATATTGCTTAAAATCCCCTTCATACCCGGATTACAACCAATTAATTAAATGCGTTTCATGGGGATGCAGATATTTCCTGAAACAACTCAGTGTTACAGAGTACTTTTTTTTTGAAAGCGACAAAGTAAGAGATCAGATCCTAATCTAATCTAATCTAATCTAATCTAATTATACATAGATTAATTTGTCCCAACAGGGTTTTGTAATGAGCTCAGAAGTGAGAGAAGAAGTTCTTCAGATCTATTTTCTAAAACATCATCACAGATGTGGACAGACTGACAGATGGACAGACAGACCTTCAGAAGGTTGTGTTCTCTGAAGGTTTTTTGTTCTCTGGCCGACTTCAGCAGAGCTGTCAGCTCAGGAGACATTTCCTCTAAAGTGGGTTTAGGCTAAACACAAAAACAGACAGACAGAGGTAGGTTACAATTCAACAGGGAGCATTAGGTCAGATTAATAAACTGACAGCCAGGCTGCAGCCATGCAGGGGTGTGGCCAGAGTGGGTGGGCGTGTCATTAGTGTGCTATAGGTCATATAAGAACGGTAGTAAAAGCCAACATTAATCCAAAACCAATGGACTGGTCCCATTGGTTTGATGCAGAGGGGACGGAGGTGATGCAAACATCAGGGTTAAACCATGAAAACATCACATCACTGATTAAAATCAACCAAAATAAAATGTGTCTACTGACAGGAAGTGAACACAAAGAAGTTCGCCCCCCAACCCCCCCCAGAAAATCAAACTGATGAGATAAATCAAACAGAACACATTGGCTCTCACTGTTTACATCCCAGGGGGGAAGCTGGCATCTTAGAGGAGGTGAGGAAGAAGCTGAGGGGGTTCAAACTGAACACTGAAGCTCCACACTGCCTCCTGCTGGACACCTGTACTCACTGCACCCACTCAGGTGTACATTCCCTGAGTTCAGCTAACTGAACTACAGCCCTGTGGTTGCTAGGTAACAGCTCAGTGTTCAGTTTTAAAGGTCCAACTGAAATAGTGCTGCAGGGTAATGTTTCTGTTGTCATGGAGATCCTCATGCTGTTCCCATGCTGACCACAAACCAGCTGAAGGTCTGATGGTCATCGTACCACTCGGCCTGTGGAGGGAGACGTCCACCCAGTTAGGTAACCCTGCGGGGGGGCAGGGCTCAAAGTTGTGGCTCCGCCTCCTAGTAGTGGAGACAGTGGTGTCTTCAGCTCTTGAACGGTGGCCAATGGTCCACCTGTGATGACATCATCAGCAGTGGACAAGGGGATGATTTTGACCGCTGACATCCCCTTCTGAATGTGTGTCGTCGTCATGACAACATCTGAGCTGTCGTCCTTCGCTGTCACCGTGATGACCCTGCCAGAGGCAGTGTCGTAACTTTGCCCCAGGGTGTAGCTCTTCTCTCTGATTGGCTGAGAGGGAGCACCGTTTGTCATAACCCCACGCAACTGGAGTGCATGAGTCATATCAACCACACACTCACTGATTTTAAGTAGTCACATGACCACTCAGCTGACCTACCGTGGGTGAACCGCTGTCTGGGAGGTCCTGAGAGACAGTAAGACAGACGGATAGACAGACAGAAATACTTTAATTTATGGAACACTTCTCTAAACCCGTATGACCAAAAAAAAAAGAAAACCTAACACCAGGAAAATATCAATTCACACACAAGAGCAGAAACACACAAACTGTACAGCAGGTTGACCAGCAGAGGGGGACTCACCTCGTCCAGCTCCAGCGGTTCAATCATCGGGGAGTCATCGAGGCGTCGTAACGGGGACGAGGCGAGACGTTTGTCCCACTCTGTCAGCCCTCCAGGTACGTCTCCACCCTCTAAGAAGGACCGTCTGAGAGCACTGATGGTGCTCTGAGGTTTGTCCTCCTCAGGACTCCCCAATGTCTCCTGAAGAGGACAGACAGGTTAATGGACAGACAGGTGAGTGGACAGATAGGTGAGTAAACAGACGGGTGAGTGGACAGATAGGTGAGTAAACAGACGGGTGAGTGGATAAGCAGGTGAGTGGACAGATGGTGAGTGGACATATAGGTGAGTGGACAGACGGGTGAGTGGACAGATGGGTGAGTGGACATATAGGTGAGTGGACAGACGGGTGAGTGGACAGATGGGTGAGCGGACAGGCAGGTGAGTGGACAGATGGGTGACTGGACAGAGGGGTGAGTGGACAGGGGGGTAAGGGGATAGACAGGTGAGTGGACAGATGGGTGACTGGACAGAGAGGTGAGTGGACAGGGGGGTAAGTGGATAGACAGGTGAGTGGACAGACAGGTGAGTGGACAGTTTGTGCTGAATATTTAGGTTAAACTGAATATTTGAAGGAGTCTTCAGCTTCATGACAGACCAATGTTTGTATATTTATGCTGATATTTAAAAGAAGACAAATATAAAGGAATAATAACAGAATAATATATGGATTTGTATTGAAATGTGAATACTAATTTACTGTTACTGTCCATGTGAATAGGCCAGTGAACCCACTTATGAACCAGTTTTCAGTGGAACCCATTTGATGTAATTGGTTTTGTTTGTCCATAAACTTTGGAGACAGATGGGTTCAGTTCTGTCTGTGCTGTATTCTGTACTTTAGACTGAGGACAAACATTGGGATTAATATCATCAGAACTGTGACCAAAAACACAGATTCTCATCCAGACGTAACAACAAGAAAATACACAGGATTAAGAAGAACAGATTTACCTGAGTTTTTAAATCTTCATCCTGATCAGACTGAAACACACACATGAAGACATGAAAATTAATTTTATATATATGTGTGTGTGTGTGTGTGTGTGTGTGTGTGTATAATTAAACTGTAAGAGTAAGAAACTGATTGAAAACAAAAATTACACTGAAATAGTCTGTTCATCAGTTGATTCAAAGTTTTAAGACCACAGCCTTTAAAAGTGCCGTACATAATTGTGGATTCAGTGTCATTTAGTTTCAGGTATTCCCACTGTCATGACCTCCTGATGGAAAAGGATCAAAAACTTTCTCTCTTTGAACGTGGTCGGATCGTGGAGCTGTAGAAACAAGGCCTCTGGGAACGCACCATCACTGCACTGTGCTGTACGGGATTTATATGAATACGACGGCGAAGATAAAAGATATGAAAACACTAAAACTAATACTAAAACTAAGCATTTAGAAAAAAAAAAAGAAAACTAATAAAAACTCGCAAACCTGCTCTAAAAACGAATTAAAGCTCACTGAATTAGAGAAAAAAAACAGTCAAAACTAAATAAAACTAAACTATAACGAAAATCCAAAACTATTAGAACCTTGTTGCGTAGATAAACTCCAGAGGAGAATCACTGAGGCTCTGGAGAATGTTCCACACCACCTCCTGCAGCGAGTGTGGCAGGAACTCCACTACCGACTGGATGTGTGCCACATCACAAGCAGCGCACACATTGAAAATTTGTAATAACTTTGGAACATTATAAAAGTACCATTCCTCAGAATTTTTCGTTTGAAATTTGTAGAATAAAACATTTTATACCCAAATCAATCCTATTAAGTATCACTTCTCCTGACCATGTTGTCACTCCGATATGGACATCTCAAATGATGTCAGTTTAGACGAGGCCTGGGAGAATGAGGATTCTGTGTCATTAACTCCTTTATGTGTTATAATATACTCTATGACTTAGAATGGAGTGTTTGTATTCTAATGTACCGTGTATGTATCATTCGTACCTCGGTGGCCGTCAGCTCTCCGTCCACCGCTGTATCTGTGATCTCCGTCTGGATACACAACACAAACAACACACCAGAGTCACACCTGAACTCCGCCCTATCAGGTGATCATGTGATCTGCTGTCTCACCTTGGTGTCCTGTCTCGGAGGAGTCGAAGGGCTCTGCTGAGAAACCTCCATCACTCTGGTCTCCTCCTCCTCCTCCGCCTCCTGCAGAAAATCCTCCTTGTGTTCATCAGGCTTTTCCTGGACCTCCTCCACCAGCAGCACCTCCTCCACTGAGACAAGAGGGTGGATGTTTTCAGCATCACATGTACACACACAGTTTAGTTTTATTTTGTTTTGACTTTTTTTCTCTAGTTCGGTTAGTTTTAATTCATTTTTAGAGCAGGTTTGCTAGTTTTTATTAGTTTTCATTTTTTTCTAAATGCTTAGTTTGTTTAGTTTTAGTATTAATTTTAGTTTTGTCGCATCTTTACTCTTCTTCTCCATCGTGTTCAAATAAATCCCAGACAGGACTCTGCTGCTTTCTCCCAACTTTAGCCTCCATGTTTCCAGGTAGAGTGGGGACCAGAAGACGACTGGAAACCACAAGTGAACACAAGTGACGGACCGTCAAAATTAAATTGCTAGAGTGAAATAAATCGCTTTCGTATCGATCCGACATTGACAACGAGGAAAATGAAGGGAATTTTATCCATAATTTTTATACAACTTAGTTAGTTTTGTAAGAACACAATACAGTTTCAATTAGTTATCGTTTTTTTCTTGTAATTATAGTTTTTATTTATTTCAGTTAACGAAAATGTTTTTTCAATTCTAGTTTTCGTCATTTCGTTAGTTTTTGTTAACGATAATAACCTTGGACGTCACAACTAGCTGTCGCTAAATCAGATCATATATGGATTGTACAAGTGTCTGCACTTTGGTTCGTTTACCTTCCAAAGGCCTCCTCTCCTCCCCCATCTTCTCAGGTGTTACTGAGGAGATCAGGTCGCTGACTGCAATACCTTTGGACGCTCCGTACAGACCCGTGCCCATATCTACATGCAAAAACACCAGCTGTCAGGTAACTATGGCAACCAGTGGTGTGTCACATGATCATCAGCAGCAACAGCACACTCAGCTGGCAGCTCAGCAGCCATGCACTGCAGGCTGGTCAAGTATGTTTATGCAGCAGCCAATCAGCAGTCAGTGCACTGCTAACCGTTAGCATCAAGCTAACAGGTAAGAAAAGTAAAGGAGTAAATGAAGCTAAAAGAGCTGACAAAGAACTGTAAAAGCTAATATATCTGAAAGAGTTAAGACTGAAAAAGTAATAAAACAAAAAGAGATAATAAAACTGAAAGAACTAAAAACAGACTTAAGGCTAAAATGATGCTGAAATGAAGGTTAAATAGCTCATAAAGTAAAAGAGCTACAATCTGACAGCTGATTGGCCATAAACAAAACACATGTTCTGGGGTATTTAAAGAAAATCAGCCCCTCAGAGCGTCAGCATTCCCTGTAAGCTAAATGGGGTGAAGCATTGAGAGCGGTGGCCAATCACAGAGCAGGACTACCTGAATGTGTGACCCCGTTGGCTCTGAGTGACACTGTATTGGCTGGAGAGCCAATCAGAGAGGAGCTTGGCATGGACCTCGAAGCTGAGGACCAATCAGAACTCTGATCACCAACAACTTCCACAAACAACTGTCCGACACAGAGTTGCTATGGTTACCGGACCAGTACCTCCATCCAGGCTGCGGCTCAGAATGTTCCTCTTGCTGACGCATCGTGGGAAATGTGGTGCAGGTCTAGAGATCTGAGCGCTGGCTCTGCGGGTCTGGATCTGGGTCCGCCCACTGTACCGGAACTTGGAGCCCAGAGAAAGGAACCGTTTTGGGGGTTCCTCCGGTGACACCAACCTGAAAGCAGACCAGGAGAGGGATGTGGAACACACCAAGGTTATTATCATTAATGAAAACTAACGAAATGACGAAAACTAGAATTGAAAAAACATTTTCATTAACTGAAATAAATAAAAAAAACTATAATTACAGGAAAAAAACGATAACTAACTGAAACTGTATTGTGTGCGTACAAAACTAACTAAAATGTATAAAAATTATGGATAAAATTCCCTTCGTTTTTGTCATTGTCAATGTCGGATCGATACGAAAGCGATTATTAGGTTATGTCACTCTAGCAGTTTTAGCTAGCTGCACCATACGGTCTGTCACTTCTTGTCACTTATCGTTTCCAGTCGTCTTCTGGTCCCCACTCTACCTGGAAACATGGAGACTAAAATTGGGAGAGAGCAGCAGAGTCCTGTCTGGGATTTATTTGAATATGACGACAGAGAAGAAGAGAAAAGAGACGACTGAACTAAAATTAATACTAACTAAACTAAAACTAAGCATTTAGAAAAAAATGAAAACTAATAAAAACTAGCAAACCCGCTCTAAAAACAAAAAAAGTCAAAACTAAATAAACTAAACTACAATGAAAACCCAAAACTATTAGAACCTTGGAACACACAAAGATCAGAGACACCCAGACCTAAAAGAACTGAAAAGGTCCAATGAAAAGAGCTTTGTTTCCTTTATTGACATGTCTAGGCTGAAGCTGGGGTTCAAATCATATTTTATTTATGTAGCACCAAATCATAAATGTTTTCTCATGACACTTGACATTTAGAGCTGGTCTAAACCAGACTCTTAATAAGGGACTGGGACTTCATCTGTTTATCAGACAGAGGTCGACTGTAACCCATGTCTGCACCTCCATGTTTGACCACAGCATGGATTTGTATCGCACTTTATGAAATGAATCTAACAGTTCCATAGAATACAGGCTGCAGTGACAACAGCAGGATTCCCTTTTTATTAAACCATCCACTTGTTTGGTGGTTTAGGGTTAATCCTGCCTTGAACTGTTTTGGTGAAAAAGGTGGATTTACACCATTCCAGCTGAGTGTAGTGCCCCCTGCTGGACACACACACACACACTAACACTGACCTGAAGAAGGAGTGATGCTCCACACACACCTTCCATAACCTCTTGGCCGCTCTGTGGTTCAGCAGCTTAAAACCAATGGTAGACTCGAACTGGTCAAACTGCAGACAGACAGACAGACAGACAGGCAGGCAGACACAGACAGACAAACAGACAGACACACAGACAGAGAGAGAGAGATCAGTCACCTGCGTAGCCACATCTTTTACTTCTTCTGTGGTTAAGGTCAGGGTCAGGGTTAGGGTTAGGGTTAGATGCACTCTCACCTCTCCAGGTCGTATCTTGATGTAGAAGTTGTTTCTTTTATATGAAATCTTGAGGATCTTGGGCCATGAGAATCGGTTGATCCTCAGTCTGTCTCTGTAGACCAGCAGACCACTGTTGCACACACCCAACATGATGGCCACGCCCTCTGAGTCCTAAAAACACACATCAGCTCTACATTAACAGCGCTTCATTCTGGACTTCAGTAGTTTTCACGTATCTGAACTTAATCTTTCTGACAACTTTTTGTACTCCTTAGATTTTCAAATCAGGATCATCTGAATGTATTTGAGGCTAATTATATATATTTTTCCAATTTGCATCATTGTGTTTCTTCACAACATCAAAACTGATTCCAGATGACATGGGACTAAGGGTCAAAAAGTTGTGCAGTCCATCATTATGTGGGACCCTGAGTCCGTCTAGGGGTCAGGGTTAGGGTCAGGGTAACGTAAACATCAATGGGGTGGTCAGTGTTCGACATCTCTACTGCATAGACTCTACATACAAGTCATGCCACACAACATAACTCAATATACTCAACATAACAGCTTCTGCAATCCTGGGATTTTAGCAAGAAGCAGTATCACATGGCCCCAGATCATGGGAAGTCTGTAAGCATGTATGTGACCTACACTGTAAAAAAAAATATAACCCATAAAAAAATGGTATTATTCCGACAGCAGGGGTGCCAAAAAATACTGTAAAATAACGGAAAATAACCATCTCATAAAAATACGGTAATTCTCCATAATTTAAATACAGTTTTTGCCCTAACTTTACATGAGATTTTGCATATTTTTTTGACTTTTTAATGTTTAATAAAGAATATTTACATGTATTAAAACAATCAAATTACTTATATATATACATATAATTTTCAATGAGACTCTGTTGTACAATCCACGGATAAAAACTGTATTTGGACAGTTCATCAGTGCTTATACATGTTATACATTCACAAAAATACATTTATTCAACATTTTTGTTGTGAAACCTCCAGTAATTACACAAGATATTTGTCAATTAACAAACAAGTCTTGTTAAACTTACAGAACAAATATTTCTTTAACGGTTAATTGTCAGTAATTTTATTTCGTTTAATTAATTAATTTATTTATTTTTTACAGTATAAAACTTATAATTAACAGTTTAATCTCATAAATAGAAAAATAAATATTTGTGAAATTATAATACATTTGCAAATGTATTTTAACTGTACTTTTCTGTGAAAAAGAAAAAAATGTCTTTTAAAAAATGGAAATTTTTTGGTTATTCACATTTACAATTGTTTCGTGTTATTTTTCATTTGACATGTAAAATAACAGTCTACTTTTGTCATTTCATTGATATTTTCCTATATCTTACAAATACAGGAAAAATCTGTAAAATAAATAGTGAAAATTCTGTTAAATTACAGATTTTTTTTACAGTGTATCTGAATAGGTTCCTTTCCTAGGAACAAAATACTTTTAATATGAAGTAACTATTAAAGTAATTGGATAGATTGCACTGACATGGACTGCATTTCCCTCTAACTCTCAGAGTGTGAAGCTCACTTTCTGTTATCAACGGGATAATGTTTCATCCTGTTGCGTTCATGTTAGATAAACACAGTGAATCTGACAAACTATCATCACTGTTGCCAAACGGATCAGCTTCACACCCGGAGACTGACGGCAACAAAATACACACCGTGTCCATATGGACCAGCACTTAACAGGAGGAAACATAACAACTAATCAGTAATCAATGACTGATTCAATGAACTAACTGACACAACACTGAGGATACTGTCTTACCTCAGACTGAGCTGAAGACAAGCAATCAAAGCGGCTTCCTACCATCTACTCCAAACAGACACACAGGTGAGCAGACAGACAGACAGACAGGTGGACACAGAGACAGGTAAACAGACAAAACAAAAAGATAAACAGAAGAGCAGCTGGTCTACATGTCACAGGCAGCAGAGCTAACAGAGCCATCAGCTGATCATCCACCATATTGGACAGGGCAAAGCATCCGGTGGACACACAGAAGGAGAACCAGGGGCTGGAGGTTCTGGAGGACAAACATTCTCCATGGAATCCAAAGAGGCACGTTTACAGACAAAACCAAGGCAAAGATGCAGGAAGAATAGAAGAATACCAACAAAAATAAGTTATTTTTGTTGATTTTTGTGTTTATTAAATAACACAAAAATTATATATATATATTTTAAAAAAAACTCATAAAAACTAAAAATAGAACCAAGGCTCCTTTAGTCCAATGGCATATTTAAAGACATTAATTGACATTTGTTTGACCTTTCAAGGTCAGTCAAGGTCAAAGGTCATGGCACAAAAATGAAAGCCTAAATGTGACTTCCTATCAAGGTTCTAATAGTTTTGGATTTTTCATTACAGTTTAGTTTTATTTAGTTTTGACTTTTTTTTCTATAATTCAGTTTGTTTTAAAGCAGGTTTGCTAGTTTTTATTAGTTTTCATTATTTTCTAAATGCTTAGTTTAAGTTTAGTTTAGTTTTTTTTTTTTTTTTTTTTTATTTCTCTTCTCTTCTTCTCCATCGTATTCAAATAAATCCCAGACAGGACTCTGCTGCTTTCCCCCAACTTAAGTCTCCATGTTTCCAGGTAGAGTGGGGACCAGAAGACAACTGGAAACCACAAGTGAACACAAGTGACGGACCGTCAAGTGTCGTATGGTGACAGCAGAGAAAATTCCTTGAGGGAAATAAATTGATTTCATATCAATCCGACACTGACAAAGACAAAAACTAAGGGAATTTTATCCATAATTTTTATACGTTTTAGTTAGTTTTATAAGCACACAATACAGCTTCAGTTAGTTATCATTTTTTTCTTTTAATTATAGTTTTTATTTATTTCACTTAACAAAAATGCTTTTTCAATTCTAGTTTTCGTCATTTTGTTAGTTTTCGTTAACGATAATAACCTTGCTTCCTATCTATTGCCAATAGCAATTATATCAATATCTACAACTGTTTTGAAGTTATAGCACTTTGAAATGTGTCCCATTATAAAAAATGGGGATTTTTAAAATTTCAAAAATTCATAAAAATTCAAAAAACAATATTTCTTAACTGTTTGAACAAACTTGGTAGACTCTTCCCCAAGGAACCTCTACTATGAATTTCAATTGACTCTGGCTGACGGTTTTGAAGAAGAAGTTTGTAGAAGGGCAGTCAAGGTCAAAGGTCATGGCACCAAATCAAAGCCCATATCTGACATCTTATCTATTGCCAATAGTGAGTAAATTAATATCTTCAACTGTTAGAGCACTTTCAAATGTGTCCCATTATAAACCAATGGGGATTTTTAAAATTTCAAAAACGTATAAAAAATTTTTAAAAAAATCGATATTTCTCAATTCTTTGAACAAACAAGTCATTCTGACTAACAGTTTTGGAGAAGAAGATTCTTGAAAAATAGTTTACGGATGATGGACGACAGCTGATAGCAATAGTCCATCGGACCTGTCCTAAAAATTAAAAGTCATAACCAATGGAAACAGAGTAAATGGAGGTTTTCATGATGAAAAACAGCCCCGTTCACTTCTGTGTGTTTACAGGACACTCCCATAGTGTTGACATAGAATACAGCAGCTGAGTTGGCCTCCATACGTATTTATGTCTGTGTTCACCTTTTAACTGCACACTAATGCTACTGCAAATCATTCTTCATCCTCAAACCCATCCTTGCCCTCAGATAAACTGGATCTGTATTCCATTCCACTATGAACTGGGCATGTACACATACATCCAGTTGAACACTGGTGTCCATGGCCTCGTTGACACTGCTTTGTCTCTAAATGAGATGAGACTCACCAGTGGCACGTGTCTGTGTCTGAGTCACAGTCGAAACTGTCAAGCAGGTAACATCTAAAAAACTATACCTTGTCTGAACAAAAGAGAAAAAAAAAGTATAATTACTGAGCCTCTTTACATGATCATAAAAATCAGACGACTGGCAGTAATCAGATAATAGGAATAATCAGATCTGATGCATTCACATGGACTTAAGAAATGCCATAATGGAAGACCCTGGTTTAGACGCTCCAGTCTATTATTGGATTTCTTTCGGTATATGTATGTACATAGTCAAGGTCAAGGTCAAGTTTATCTACAGAGCACATTTAAAGCTGCATATGACTTTCGTCACGAATTTTTCATCAAATCTGTCAAACCTCAGTCATATCCTCAGTATCATGAATTCATAAGTCTTTCCGTGATTACTCACCTGAATCTCTTCCCTCACGGTGAACAATTTCGTAGTGTACTCCACCATTAACAGTCCATTTGTTTACAAACAGAGTCAGTCGGGCATTTTTGGAAATTTGTCGAGATGTGCATTGTGAGAAGTGGAGCTCCACACAACTGCAGTAGGAAGAGACAATGAAGCCGTTTCCGTGTTTGTTACCACTGCGAACATAATGTTGTGTGGAGCTCCGCTTCCCACAATGCACATCATGACAAATTTCCAAAAATGCCTGAGTGACCTACCAGCTCTGTTTGTAAACAAATGGACTGTTAATGGTGGAGTACACTACGAAATTGTTCACCATGAAGGAAGAGATTCAGGTGTGTAATCACAGAGAGACTTACAGATTCATGATACTTTGGCTATGACTCAGAATTTACAGATTTGATGAAAAAGTTGTGATAAAAGTCATATGCAGCTTTAAAACAATGCAAAGTGCCCAAAGTGCTGAGCAAAGTTATAGATTTAAAAAAATACAACATATGCTAAAACTAGTAAGACTAAGAATAAATATAAGATATACTAAACTTCATCAAAACAGACACAGAATAATAGGATAAATAGGATCTAAAACACAACCAGAAGATAAAACAAATAAAAGTTACACAGTTGTCTTAAAGCCAGTGTAAATAGGTGCATCTTAAGAACAGATTTAAAGTGTTTAATGGACTGTGAACATGTGCTTTACTGGGTCAGAATGCTGCAGAACCTAGGACCTGAACAGAAACAGATCTGTCCCCTTTAGTCTTCAGAAGAGTTTAAGGTCAAATCTAAAACTAGGTGCTTTGATCCAGTGTTAATTTTGTTGAGGAATCTTTTTCGTCATAGTCTTCATCATCCACATATTATGCATATCATATTATATATGATGAAAACTAAAGGATAACTGAATAAAAAGTAATTCATAAGAGCAAAAAGACTGACTAAATGTAGTGACACTTTGGTCAAAGAATAAAAACTAAACGAATAGGTTGGCCAGAGACGAGATCCAGTCAGAAGAAAGAGGGAGAGGGAGGAATTGAGACGACATCCACTCAACAGGCAGAAGAGGCGGGACAACTAAAGAACAGGAGCCAAACCATTGGCTGCCAAACCATTCAGACACTGAAAAACATACAATCAAATCTTAAACTGGATCCTATCAGTGACAGGAAGCCAGTACGGGGCTGATGTGCTCCAGTTTCTGGTTCCAGACAGAAGCTGCATTTTGGACCGTCTGCAGTCGGTGGTTGGAGGACTGGTCCATCCCATAATACAATGAATTACAATAGTCATTCATGTTTAACTATGTGACTTCGGTTTTCTACGATTTTAATAGCTTTTCCACATGTTCAAATGTAACAGAACTAAATAAATCAGATTAACTTGTATACAGTAGGGTTGGGAATCTTAGTTGTCAGGCCAACATGATGCTCATCTCAATACAGCATCTCTGATCCGATATGTTAAAGATACACGATACTCATCCAAAGGGCTGGATTGGACCCTTTGGTGGGTTGGATTTGGCCCCAGGGCCTCATATTTGACACCTGTGGTTTACATGATCCCTTGAATAATCTGATAACTCCAGAAATCCCATGACGATGGGAGTATGAGTGTGGATGTAAAGGGGCTCACTGACAGACTGGACGTTCACAGCCTGTTTCTACAGCCACGTTTTCAGAGGTTTGATTGATCTGTGATCAGTGTGATCAGTTCTCTGAGCCCAAATAAAACACACATTGTGGAAAAATCATTAGGCTCGCTTTGCAAACAGAGGGCATGGCTATGGTTATTGATCGGATTATTGATCAGAAAAGCAGCAACACAAAAATACATGTTGTTTTAAAAATCACTTATTGCTGTCTTAGCTTGGACGTAGATCTTATATCACTTAATCTGAACATGCGTGACCTCAAAACTTAATGGAAGAATTTGTCTTTGCAAAAATAGTATCAGTTTTAGTCAGTTTCTGAGGTGTTCTGTATTTTCTCAACACACACTGTCCAGAAACTCCATGACCAGCATGAGCTGGAGTTAATGTTGAAACGTGGATCTATTCATGTCAAACACACTATAAAGTCAAATTCACTGTTTGTGATTCCCAGATCAGATGGTCACTGTCAGCCTCATTTTCTACTGTACCTGATATCACAAACCCACATACATATATTTATCATCATCAATCTTACAAACCATCAGAGGTTACATCTTTTTAATCTAGGACTAAAAAAAATCTAGGTTTAAGCCTCAAGTGAAATACAAATAAGAGAAACAACTTCCTGTGATGATGAAGCTCTATAATACTGATAATAATCATCATCATCATCACACTGATTGTGTTACCTTCGCATGGTGCAGGTCGACTCCATACATCGACAGTTTCTTGACATTTTCAAGGAAATGCATTTCAGCCTCAACAGGCGTCATTCCTCTGAAAAACAAAAATGACCAGACACAATTCAGATGTAGTTTGAGACCATTTTATAAGTGTTATCTCAAATTTGTTATAAAATGTCCAAACCTGTGACTTTTATGAAGCTCCATGATCTTCTCCTCCATTTCTTTAGTTTGATTTGGAGCAAAACACAGTTCACTGATGTAATCTGAACCACACTCATCTGTAAAGAAAACAGTGAATGAACATCCATTAAAAACAAAACCAACAGGAAGGAATCCAGTTCACTTCCCTTTGTCCACTAGGGGGCGTCTTAGAACTGACTGATCCACTAGACCACATGTGTCAAATATACGGCCTGTGGGCCAAAACCAGTCCACCAAAGGGTCCAATCTGGCCCCTAGGATAAATTTGTGAAATGCAAAAATTGCACTGAAGATATTAGTCATTTTAGTTCAGGTTCCACATTCAGCCCAGTTCAATCTCCTGTGGGTCAGACCAGTACAATACTATCATAATAACCTATAAATAATGACATCTCCAAATTTTTCTCTTTGTTGTAGTGTTTAAAAAAAAAATAACATCACATGAAAATGGTTACACTTACAAACTATCATTTCACCAAAAAAATGGGAAAACCTGAAAAAATGTGAACAACCTGTAATTTCTTAAGGAAAATTAATTGTAATTTTACTCATATTCTGCCTGTTATTAAATGTTTTGTGTATTTATACATCCACTGTGATCTGTCAGTTGTAATTACCCCTCCCAACTACAATTTTTTTATGATTTTTTTCCCCATTTACTTATAATAGGAAAAATTTTACATGTCTACTCTGTAGCAGCAAATTCACATTAGCAAAATAATTATGAGGATTAGCTTGACTGAAACCTAACAATAAACGTTAGCTTAGCTCGCTAGCATAAATGTCAAATTAATAAACTAGTGAGAGACACAAAATATTCAGTCACATCTCTACATTTAACACAAACGTACCTTGTGCCTCTTCAGAAGGCCAGCTAATACAAAACAATGAATTGACTCTGTGTCGAACTTTCTTTGACGTTTTTTAACTGTTTTTTTTTTTCTCCGTCTGTTAGGATAGGAAGTTACTCTTCAAAATAAAAGTCCGCTACGTCTAAACCGGAAGTTACCCATTACGTAGCCAAAATAAAAACAATACGCCAAGACATAATGACAGAAGTGAATTTAGCAGTTATACTTAGGGTTATTTACACATTATTTGTATATTACTGTTATTATTTGACTGTTCCGGCCCACTTCACATCATGTTGAATGTGGCCCCTGAACTAAAATGAGTTTGACACCCCCGCACGAGATCTATGACATGAACTGAAGTATGATGTTCATGAATGTTTGGATGGGTTTTATTTCCTCATTCATGTTTTTTCTTTTCTTACGTCTCATCTGTAATGTTTTTATGTATATGTGTGTATATATGTGTTTATGGATCAGAGCCGATTTCTCACAGACTGCAAGGGAAGCCCGGCTTCCCTTAAAATTAAATGGTCAGATCTGTTCGGTTGTGTTTACGTTTCATTGACTCCAAATGTGTTGGAACACGTTCATCTCACAGATGAGTTCGTTCAGAATCAGCTTTACCACAAATCATCAGACTGGATGTTGTTCACTTCTCCTCCATCTCTGCTCAGTGCATTTGTCCGTAGACGCTCAGCGTCCATGCACGTCAATGGGACTGAGTGGAACTGGTTTTTTCATTGACTCTAAACTGGACACTAATTGGATAAATGACACCATGTTGTCCCGCCCCCGGACGCTCGGCATCTCTGGGGGTGAATGGAGCTGTGGGCGGAGCTCTGCCGGGTTGGACGCTGAGCTTCCACGTGCTGATTGGAGGATCAGTCCAAAGGCTGAAACCCATTTGATTGACAGCTGTTTTCAGATCTGCGCCTTCACTGACACAGTTCAGTTTAATACCGTCACACATTCTGCTGGGAAATCGAGAGAGAAACCACTACCAAATTACTCGTTCATTTCTTGCAGTGTAAATAAAACACACTCATTGTACTTCCTTGTTTCAATTTAACATAATTTTAACGTTTTCTTGTTTCAGTTCCATAATTTAATCATTTCTTGTTCAAGTTTAATATCATTTTGTAGATAGTTAAATCAGTCATACTGTTGGCTAGGTCGGAGTGAACTAGCTATCAAGTCCCTGGAAAACACGCCTACTTGGTACGATAAGGTCACTGACCATTTTCTTAAAAAGGAACGGAGGGACGAATTTATGTTTAAATAACTTGCCAATTTTTTTTATGTAAGCCGACAATGAGCTTCCCCTGTCTGAAAGACGAGCGGCCGCCACTGGTATGTATGTACATATATATGTACATATTGTTGGTTTAGACAAAGGGGTGAGAGCTAATAAGTTATGCTTCTTCTCACTCCTTTTTGAATATGACTTTTTTTCTTTTTCTTTTTGCATGTATCATTATTTTATGCTTCCTTGAATTTTCATTTCTATATTATATTGTGCAAAGAAGCCAGTTGTAGGAATCAGGAAGCTTGTATCATTTCCATATTTGAAATAAATCAATAAAAAAAAAATTAATAAAAAAATAAAAAATAAATGTTTTTTGTTTTCTGGTCTGTCTTATTATCTCAATAGATAAAATAAAAAATAAAATTCTGTTGAACTCTACAGTAGATTTCAGTTACCAGGGTCATAGTCTCCGAGCTCCGATTGGACGGTGTAAGAGCCGAGAACAGTGTGAGTGGCAAAGGAACATGGGAGTCGACCAGAAATGATGTCCTGTCTGAGCTGAAGACACAGGAGATACCTGAGAGACAGACGGGAACGTTAAACCTCCAGGAGTCTGTGGATGGAAAAGGAAAGTACAAGAAGAATCTAAAAGACAGACGTCCTGTGGGTTTAGGACGGTTTGGACGGAAAAAACATCCAACTATGGGCCAGATCCAACCAAAGTGAACATCAGTGTCGAAAATTAAAGTTTCACCTACCATCTATCAAATAGGCTCATTTTTTATCTTAAGAGCTCTATTTTATGGAACTGTTTACAACATTTCAGTATCGGTTGTAGAAAAAAAGATATAACTGATTATGTAAAGTCATACTTCTGACATATATGTAAATACACTATTAACTTTAATAATATTTGTTCAGACTCATATGTCAATGCACTATTAACTGTAAAAATAATATTTGTTCAGACTCATACATGTAAATGAACTATTAACTTTAATAATATTTGTTCTTGTATCAGTGATATTTTCAGTCTGTGAATCTCTTGAACTAATTCTTCAACAGAACATGAATATTCTAAGGTTCTGTCCAATCCAATTATTAGTCCAATATTCTCTAATATTATCTGTATATATCACTTCAGTTGTAATATGTCTGTTCAATAAAAGTTTATGATCATATTAGTAGTGTTTTAGTTCCAGTCACTCTGTTATTTTGATACTGAACAAAGGTCCAAGCATTTCATTTCAACATTTTGATCCAATATTGATCCCAGTTGTAGTTTAACATCAGAGCTAAAGCCTTACGTTTCATTCAGGATCCATTTATGATGAGAACAGCATGTTTTAGACATTTGAGTAAAGTGAATAAAATGATGTTCGTAGTATTTTTGTCCCAAAATGTTATTTCTGTCAGTTGTACCATGTGTCATGTGACAGTTCTTCCTCAGACCTATTCATACATGTATTAAACATGCAGATCAGTTATTGAGTTTAAACACAGAGACTACTGAACAGGACGTGTTCCTGTGTCACTGCTGGATCTGGATCTGGCCCCTACAGAGAAGATGAAGACCCACAGGAGGTCAGTCCAACAGCCAGGTGTGGACAGGTGAGGGGACGTACCGCGTGATGTCCTCCGAGAGCTGGGCGGGGTCAGGAGGATAGAACTTCACATTAAAGGAAAAGTTCCAGGGAACACCTTCAAGACAGAGCACAGGGATTAAGGTGGAACTAAAAACCTGAAACTAAGACTGAAGCAAAGACTAAAACTAAGACTAGGGATGTAACGATATGAAAATTTCATATCACGGTTATTGTGACCAAAATGATCACAGTTATGATTATTATCGCGATATTATTGAAATTGTGCTCAAAATGTTCAAAAAGTACTGATACACACACTGAAATATTTTAAGCAAGTTGTATTAAAAAAAAAAAAGAACAAATAAAATAATCGGCACAATGTCCCTTCTGTTGCAGAAACATTCAAATATTAACCCTTAGTGGTCTGAGCCTATTTTGTCTGTTTTTCAGTCCTTTTGATTTTGCCTTTATATACTATATAAACAAATGTTTACTATACCCATGTTTGGATCTGTTTTTTCAGCACAACTTCATCTGTATCATCTGTCTATTATTTTTTCACTTTAACCGACTTTGTCAACATAAAAGGACAAAAAAAAACAAAAAAAAGTATATAATATCCGATTTGAAAAATGTATATACTTTATTGCATAAATAACACACAGATGCTTAATGAACCTTTTCAAAGACTTTAAAAGTGAATATTGGTTCCAAATATTAGGTATAGAAAATCAAAACTGTAATAAATTAAAACTATACTCAAATAGTTGACATAAAAGTAGATCTTTACATAGGCGTTTTTTCCCCTAAAAGTGCAGTAATCAAACACAGTTATCATGATAATTAGAATTTAAACGGTAATACTAACCGTCTGCAATTTTACTGTGGTTTATCGTTATACCAGTAATAGTTACATCCCTAACTAAGACGTAAAATCCCTGAACCAGAATTTCACACACCCCTGGGATTTCTTCGTGTCGAGGCCTGAAATGAAACATAAACTGAAAAAATTTAACTAAGTACGATTAAACAGAATCACAAACTGAATTAAATAAATACAAAAAAAGGCTTTAGTGCAAACAGGTGGGAAGTGATAAGCCCCGCCCCCTTCACTGACCTCTGACCTGCTTCTTCATCTCCTTCGCCGGATCCAACCAGTTCTAGAAGGAAAAGGTCAAAGGTCACACCAAGGTTATAACAGTTCTGGATTTTTCATTCTAGTTTAGTTTTATTTAGTTTGGACTTTTTTTTCTCTAATTCAGTTTGTTTTAATTAGTTTTTAGAGCAGGTTTGATAGTTTTTATTAGTTTTTGTTATTTTCTAAATGCTTAGTTTTAGTTTAGTTTTAGTATTAATTTTAGTTTTGTCGTCTCTTTTCTCTTCTTCTCTGTCGTCGTATTCAAATCAATCCCAGACAGGACTCTGCTGCTTTAGTCTCCATGTTTCCAGGTAGAGTGGGGACCAGAAGACGACTGGAAACCACAAGTGAACACAAGTGACGGAGCAAAAAGTGTCGTATGGTGACAGCACAGAAAACTGAGAGAGGGAAATAAATCGCTTTCATATCAATCCGACGTTGACAAAGACAAAAACGAAGGGAATTTTATCCATAATTTTTATGTTTTAGTTAGTTTTGTAAACACACAATACAGTTTCAGTTAGTTATCGTTTTTTCTTTTAATTCTAGTTTTTATTTATTTCAGTTAACGAAAATGTTTTTACAATTCTAGTTTTCGTCATTTTGTTAGTTTTCATTAACGATAATAACTTTGACCCAGATGCCGAAAGGAAAATGGATGAACAGCAGTACCTTGTTGTTGTCTGCGTCTCTGAAGTTCAAAGCGAAGTAATCTCGCTCCAGCAGGTTGATGTGTTCGCAGACCTTCTCAAAAAGCAGCACACCACGAGAACGTTTCTGCACAAACACAAAACAACCACCTTTTACAAAACGAAACCTAGTGCATCTGCAGACCCATGAAGACCACCAGACTGTGTCTGAAGGGAACCAGACCCATGAAGACCACCAGACTGTGTCTGAAGGGAACCAGACCCTGAAGACCACCAGACTGTGTCTGAAGGGAACCAGACCCTGAAGACCACCAGACTGTGTCTGAAGGTCTCACCTCCCCCTGTGTCTCCTCCACCTGACTCCCATCACCCGTCTCTCCTCCACCCCTCTCACCTCTCCATGTCACCCATCACTTGTGTCTCCTCCACCTGTCTCACCTCCCCCTGTGTCTCCTCCCCCTGACACCCGCTACCTGTCCCACCTCCACCCAACTCACCTCCAACCATCTCACCTCCACCCATCTCCGCTCCACCTGTCTCACCTCCACCCATCTAACCTCCACCCATCTCTCCTCCACCCGTCTCTCTTCCTCCTGTCTCACCTCCACTCGTCTCTCCTCCACCTGACTCTCCTCCACCCATCTCACCTCCACCTGACTCCCATCACCCATCTCTCCTCCACCTGTCTCTCCTCCACCCGTCTCACCTCCATCTGTCTCTCCTCCACCTGACTCCCATCACCCATCTCTCCTCCACCTGTCTCTCCTCCACCCGTCTCACCTCCATCTGTCTCTCCTCCACCTGACTCCCATCACCCATCTCTCCTCCACCCGTCTCTCTTCCACCTGTCTCTCCTCCACCTGTCTCACCTCCATAGTGCAGCTGAACACCGTGCCGTCCAGCAGCTCCACCTTGCACTGCATGGTCCTGAAGTTCAGTGGGTTCCTGGCTGGAGATCGGGCGATCCGACTGCTCGACGACAGGTGACTGGCTGAGTCTTCGCCCAGTGAGCTTTGAGGATGGCTCTGGGATGGCCCACCCTGTTTGGGTGTGGAGTGGGCGGCGGCTTCGGGGAAAGACTCCGCCTCTCTGGGCCGGGCCTCCTGCGGCTCACCTGGCTCTGTCGTCATGGTGATTCACCTAAGGGACAGTGAATGTGACAGTTACCATGGAGACGGTCCATATGGGACAGGCAGAGGTGGAAGACGAGGTCCAGCAGGTGTGACATCAACTTATAACAAAAACTACAGTAACATAAAAGTGTTCAAGTCCTTATCTGAGTGATACATATTTAATTGACTGTATTATGTATGTCCAGTAAAATGAGTCTGACTGTCACATCAGACTCCTGAGCGATGGATGATCCTGATTTTATCTCATCAAGTCGAAAAAGAGAAATGTGACATTTAAGGACAAAATCTAATAATCTGACAATATCTGTTTCATTCTTAGAAATTCATCAGTTACCAACAAAAATATTTAAGTCCCATGATCACGTCCTCTTTAGTTTGTTGCTGTTAGTTTATTTTAAGTTTTGTAGATTTTGTTAAATTTTGTGAATTTAATTGTGTATTTTGCGAAGTTTTCATCACTTTGTTGTATTTTTTAATCATTTTTGTTCATTTTGTTGCCTGTTAACTTCTATTCATTAACACATGACATTTTTTCCAACCTTTAAAATTAGTTATAAATGAGTCTGTCTTCTGCGACCATAGGAGACAGATGTTTTGGGGTTTTTTTGGTCGATCACTTATCGATCTGGGATAATTCTAGAAGTTGATCACTGAGTCCGATGCAGACCACGTGTCCTTCCACCGCATTCACCTGACGTTACATCTGATTCAACTGACGTTTCAAAAGGAGACAAACCGAGCGCGTGTCCGTGTGCGCGCGTGCCCGTGCGTGTTGTCGGTGTGTGCTCTCGTGCTGCAGGAAACACCCCGCTGCTGTCCTCGCGCTGCAGAGACGCAGAGTATGACCCGCTCGTGCCGGTGTTTCCTTCAGCCAATCCCGGCCCTACTTCTCTGGGATTATCGACACTAAACCGATCACCTGGATCTCTCTATGATCGACTCATCTTTAAATCAAAGCATCTTTACCTGTCCTCGTGCAGGACGGTCGCCTCTTCCTCCCGGTATGCTTTTTCTCTGTGACGTCACACCGCCGGTGCAGCCCTGTGATGTCATGACGCACGCTGCGGCGGTGCGCAGACATTATGCCATAATAAAGAAGTGTATAAAACTGAACAAACGACGTAAATATGCGGAGAATATGACGAAAACATGATGAAAACATAGAATAAAACCGAGCGCATGTGGATTTTATCGTCCCTGAAATATTGGTTAGATTTTTACTCAGTCTGGTTTTTTATTGTGGATTATTTTTCCTCAATGTTTTTCCTACTTTTATTCAATTTGATCATTTCTATTCTCTTTTATTCTCAGTTTTGACACTTATTTTGTTGCTGCAGGTTTAAATAATTTGTGCATTTAAAAGGATGAATAAACCCAGTATAATAACAAAAATATAGAACATCATCTGAATAAGTGAATATCTAGTTATAATATAGAAGAATGCATCAAATAAGATATTGTGTGTTGCCTATAGATAGATAGATAGATAGATAGATAGATAGATAGATAGATAGATAGATAGATAGATAGATAGATAGATAGAGTGTCTTAAAAAAGCAAAGAAAGCTGAATTAATTTTTTCGTTTTTTATAAAGACAGTGGGCGTTTATAAGTTCTACTTCTTCCCACTCCTTTTCGAGTGCTGAAAAATGTCGTTTGACCTTGTATGTTTCTGTGTTATCTGATGATTCTGTGTGCTCCAAAGAAAACTAAACTAAATTCCTTTATCTATTCATAAATGAATCGTTCTATAGAAACCTTCCTGCCTTTAAAGAGGCATGATACTGAATAAAACTGTTTGGGGATGATATTTACATATTATTATATATTATTTTACAGAATAAATAATGAATGCAGTCGTTAGCGTGTTACAGCAAAACCTATAGATCTTATTTTTGGCATATAAACATGAAATGAATAAATATTTGTGTGTGTTTTACTCACCATCATCATCATTGCAGACAGGAAGTCATTGATCCAGACAGCAGAAGAAGAAAACACAGTGTGAGCTGTTATTTATAATCCATTTGATACTAACAGGCATTACGATAAACTATAAATGACTGTCTTCATTGATGACAGGTAAACATTTTTTGTAATTTTGGAAATTAATGAAGATCTATTAAATTAAAGCAACAGCTGTGATTATCTGAGCATTTTCATCACTTTTTCTATCAACAGGACAATGGATGGAAATGATGAAAAAAAAAGTAGTGGAGCTCCTGTTGGTTTTAGGGTTTTCCAATGAATCTGGTTTGTCAGGATCAAACCTGCTGCAGGGTCACAATCACCTAAACGGAGAGAATTTAATTGGAAAAATCTAATTTGTTATTTTATCACACCTAAAATTAAAAGTAAACAAATAAACACACAATAGCTGAGTTGGAGATTGTGTAATCACATGGATTCAGATCACACACACACATGTTTTGGAAATGCTCAAATAGAGGGAATGCATATACGTCACTTCCCCCCAGGCCACGCCCCTCTCAGTCAGACTGAGTGTCTTAAACCAACCTGTTCAACATGACGGAGTATAGCAGTAAACACAGCCAGAGAAAAGGGGAAATGTCAAATCTGAAATTAAATGAAGGACAGTTGGACTGGACATGGATCTGTACAAGCTACCAAAGAACAAGTGGTCCATGAACACTGACATGTGGACACACATGGAGGATCCAGACCTGATCCAGGGGGGAGGGGATCAGCGCTATTTGGACCTGAAACTAATATACATGGTTTCATCAGGACTGACAACCAGGGTCCAAAACTAGGGCCCAGAACCAGCTGATCCAAAGGGTCCAAAACTAGGGCCCAGAACCAGCTGATCCAAAGGGTCCAGAACTAGGGCCCAGAACCAGCTGATCCAAAGGGTCCAGAACTAGGGCCCAGAACCAGCTGATCCAAAGGGTCCAAAACTAGGGCCCAGAACCAGCTGATCCAAAGGTCATTTCCAGTAGACCGTGGACTGACCCCAGTGAATCTATGCATGATCTACTGGGACTGAGCAGATTTACTGAGTCTAGCTCAGATCCAGTCCTTTATCCAACACAGATACTACTGCTGTGGACCAGCAGGGCACCACTGGATTCTGGGAAATTATCAGATTTAGACCACCTGGTTTAAATTAACACATTATTCTGATAATATTATGGATTTATTGTCAGAATATGACGACTTTAATCTCATAAACGAATGACATTTTTGTTAAATTATGAGGGTTTTTTTTACAACTACGACTTTATTCTTATGAACTTACTGGTTTTATATCGATATTTTATGACTTTATACTCGTAGTGACAAGCATTTTTCTTTCCTTCTGTGGTCCTAATACTCCGTCGTAGCTTTTTTCTCCAGTTCCCTGTATTTGTAAAACAAGTTTAGCCTCAGTTTCAGTTAGTTTACTAATCATGTAGGAGCACAAGGTTCACAATCACAAAATGAAGACAAAAACCAGGAAAGATCTGATCATGAAACCAAGAGCTGCACTAAGAAGGAACGTTAGCCAAAACAACAGGTCATTTCAGGTCTGATTGGACCCAAAAAAACAGCATAAATGAATGTTAGCTGACACCAAACAGGACCCACAGATCTAGGTTTGGTTTCCTGGATTTGTGGATCCATCTCCTTCTCTTTTCTTTGTCTTTCGGTGTCTGTAAACGATAGCTCCCACTGCTTTGAGAACCTGAAAATACAATCAATCTCACAACAGCTCTGCCCCATTTCTTATTAAATATTGTTCTAAAGTTTAGACAGGATTGAAGCCAACGCTGTCACTCAGTGGGTGGATCCGCGGTGACTTCCACCAGCGGTGACATCACGTGCATACCCTCTATAAACAATGGGTTTCAATCACAGATGATATACTTGTCATGGAACATCTTACATACAAACCGAAGTTAAAGGAAAATGTCTTTATGAAAAACTGGGGAAAATGGCTGACATTCAGAGATAAATGTATCTATGAAGGGACCTTAAATATTCTGACACTAACACAGGCTGTTCTTTTCATCTGTTTGTTTTTCTGTTCTTTAGCTCTTTTCCTGTTCCTCAACCTGAGCAGATTCTATTGTAATGTTAAAGATTCAGACATAAAAATTGTTAAAAAAAAAAAAAAAAAAAAAAAAAAAACTGATGCAGGGAATGGATTTTGGAATATCCTGAGTCCTGTTTTTTTTTTAAATTTTTTTAGTCCAAGGCCCAAGTCCATGAAAAAACGAGCATTTCTGATAATGTGCTGGATCAGTGTAGAGAATATTTACTCTTAAAAATGAACATCAGTCAATGAAAACAGAACAGTAATAATGAAAAGAGTGTTTCCAGTTCGATGAGGGTTGAAACGCCACAAATAAAGTGTTTTGTTCTGATCTGTAGTGAATCCAGTCTGATATTAAATCAGTGTTTTTTCAGCCTTGGGGTCGGGACCCCGTGTGGGGTCGCCTGATATTCAAATGGGGTTGCCTGAAATTTCTAGTAATTGATAAAAATAAAAATAAAAATAAAAACTTACTAATAAAAAATATATGGTGAGTTGAGAGAGACAATCACAATCCATAAAAGACATGACAAACTGTGAAGCTGAAACTGAAGCACTGTGGTTCTGTTTATCTGTCAAATGTTCATTGTGGTATTCTCTGTGTTCCTTATTTATTTATTTATTTGTTTGTTTGTTTGTTATTATTATTAGTAGTAATAGTTGCTGTTATTATTATTATTAGTAGTAGTAGTAATAGTAGTATTACTATTATTATTATTATTATTATTATTAATTATTATTATTATTATTATTATTATTATTATTATTATTATTATTATTATTATTATTAGTGGTAGTAGTAGTAGTAGTTATTATTATTATTATTAGTAGTAGTAGTAGTAGTAGTAGTAGTAGTTATTATTAGTAGTAGTAGTAGTATTAATATTATTGTTGTTGTTGTCAGTTATTTTTTTATGGTGCAACAGGGTGGGAATCTTCATGGGTTTGGGTATAAAAAACAAAAAACAATGACTGTATTATGCTTTTCTGAATGACTTGATATGTAATAAAAACACTTTGAACAAATGTTCATTGTGGTCAGTTTCAGATGCTGCAGCTCTTTTATAATTCATAGTTTCAGTTCTTGTTTGTTCAGTATTAATTGTCCTCCTTGTAAATCACAGCTGGACTGACTGTACATATCCTGACCAAGGAAAATCACATTCTCCCTTTGTGCAGTAATCTACACCTGGATTTACTGCTTCCGTCCATAATAATATACATTATATAGACTAAATGTCCTCTAACATTCACGTTTATTTGCAACATAGTATAGCAAACTATTACAGGATCAAAAACAAATTAATTTTAGCCAAAAAATGAGTCTGTTTTGAATGTGTGGGGTCGCCAGAAATCTGTGATGTTAAAATGGGGTCAGGAGACAAAAAGGTTGGAACCAGTGAATGAAATGATCCTCGGTCCATTAATGACTGAAATATTCTCAGCTGAACAGGTTTAAAGCAACAGAAAGGACAATGACGACGATGAAGAACAGCTGGACGACATGTTTGTCACCATCAGACTGAAAACCCCCTTTAGACCTTGAACTGAAACACTGACCTGAGGCTCACCTGTGCAGGTGTTCACACTGCCAAGGATGAAGGAGGAAGATGAGGATGAGGAGGGTGATGAAGCTGAAAGGAAGAGGATGGTGTTTTTCTACGATCTCTCTCTCTCTGTTTCTCTGTCGTCCAAACTGTCACACACTCGGATTATTGGTTTTTACACATCAGGCCCCACCCCCCCACAGATTAAACCCCCCAGCCGTCAGTCAGAGGTCGGCGGGCGGGGCTTCCAGCTGTTTACTGGGTCATGGTGTGTTCAGGGACTCCCTCTGGAGGATTGTGGGATTTGTAGTGTTTAGTGGTGAGCCTGGTGGGTCGTCATGGTGACCTCCAGGTGTCCAATCACAGACGAGATGTTTTTTTTGTTTTTTTTTTTACATTCACACATCATGGAAATTGATTTTAAAAAACAGACACATTTGGAAGAACCTGATGTAAAAGTGGAAAATGGAGGAAAATGGTGCAAAACTTTGCTCAGTGTCGGTGCTTTTTAAAATTTTAATTCATTCATTGCATTTTTGGATCAACTCATTCTAGAACTCTGACTTTATTTCTGTTGGTCTCTTATTGTTTGTAACCAGGTTTTGTATTTTATTTATTTATACAGTGACTGAAAGTTGCTGGTTTGTTGTGTCTTTAGCATTAGGGTCAATGGAAGAGATCTGAATCTCAACAAGGATTTCACCTGGTTAAATGGAGGATGTGTATTTTCTCAATTATTTTCTTCATTTATGTTAATTTTGTTGACTATTTTCTTCATTTTTATTAATTTTGGGCATTATTTTCTTCATTCTGTTCTGTCTGTTGATTGTTTTCTTCATTATTGTTTATTTTGATGACTATTTCATTCATGGACTCAGAGCAGGAGTACAGTTTACACTTGTACTTGGGTCATTCCATCCCAAATCAACCAGATTTCAGAAAGTGCCCCACATGACCCCCTCAGAAAATTCTGAAAAAATTCACACTTGTTCACCTACCAGATAAATGAACACATCCAAAATTTTAATGTCATATTTGTAATAGTTTAGGAGATACAGCCCTTTGAAAATTGATGGGGTTTTTTTTGTTTTTTTTTAATTTTGCAAATTTGCTTTTCGGCCAACTTTATCTCTTTAGCTATATCTCCATAGGTATTCAAGCCACACTGCTGAAACTGACTGTCTGGGCTGAAATCCCCCTGAAAAGACCATATTTTGCATCCAAATAATTGTAGGTGCCTTCATGTTTGGTCCATGAGGCCTTGAAATCAGGTGAAAAGGCTCATTCTTCCAAATGTCCTCTCTCTTCAGGCTTACACTGACAGAATGGATGAATGTAGAGACCAAATTATTTTTGCATGGATTCTTATGGTCCAGATGCAACAATATACTGCAAAAAGACTACATTTACATGAAAATTGTTGCTGTGAGGCAATGAATAAAATGGGTCGATTTCAATTTTTCACAGAAATACTCGTTATTTGTGCACCCAAATGAAAATGTGGCCAGTTAATGAACATTTTGAAATTTTTACCATGTCTTCATATATGTTTCAAGATGTTGTGCACAAAATTTTAGCTTTGGGATAGAACTGGTTCTATTTTTAATTTTTTTTTTTTTTTTACTGCATGACTATATTTTCTTCAAATTGTACCCAAACGTAGGTGTAAATGGCATTTTTAACAGTAGAATGGCATTGATTATTGCACAAGTTATGATAATACTGCAGATATTTGAACTAGGCTGTGGAACTGCATGATGGTTCAGATAGAAGAATTATAGATTTCCCAGAACTGGCTCAGGTTGATGCCTGTAGTAGAGACTTCTCGGAAATTGGATGGAGCTGGTCAGTTGACCCAGTTTCCCCAGGGTCAATGACTTAAATGGAGCTCAGATTTCCCAGAATCACCAATTTTCAGAAAGCCTGTTTGTCTTGATAATGTCTTTCTGTGACATTCATCCTTTCAGATCAATCCAACAACACATTTTTCCTCCATGATGAATAAGTTTGTTCAGGATTATGAATAGAATTCCCAAAATTAGGCTGGCCAGCATCATAACAATTCTGTAGGCCCTTTTCCACCGCAGGAACTTTTGCAGGAAATTTGAGCATTACCCTGGACTTTCAAAAACCCCAGTACGTTTGCACTGACAATTACCCGGGTAAATGACTTTCCCCCGGCCCCGAATTTACCCCGAAGAAGTTCCTGGTAGGGAGGTAGTACTTTCCAGATTACCAGGAACTCTTAGGGGCGGGGCTGTGTGCTGCAGAACACTGAGTGGTGGACCACACTGGCAGAGTTTCCACATTCCGTTCACCTGCGCAATTGAATTCATCCCACTATAATGCATGTTCTGTGTCCGTCCCACACCTACGTGTCCCTGTGCACAATGGCACCACGGGTACAATGCCAGTGTTGCACCACAGGAGGGCGTTTTAGCCTCACAGGTACAACGCCGCTAGTTAATTTAATTTCCACAAGCTTTGTATTTTCATAATTCGGAAAATGGACTGAAAGAGAAGCTATGACAAGTGGACGGATGACGAGGTCCAGGCTCTTTTGAGCGTTTTTGCCCACGAGGAAATTCAGATGGACTTTGAATCACTGACATGAAACGAGCGAGGTTCAATTAAAAACAGTTTGAGCCAAATACATGTAAGGCGCATGGCTAAAGAAATACGAGAAAAGCTGAAGAACTGCACGTGAACTGTACTGCAGTCTCTGTTACTGCTCCTCATACATCATCAGCCTGATCTGAATAAATTACCCTGAACTTTGGGTGCCATGGAAACGCAATTACCAGGAATTCTTTGACCCCAAATAAGTTCCTGGTAATAAAATTCCATCCATCCATCCATCCATCCATCCATCCATCCATCCATCCATCATCTTCCGCTTCTTCCAGGACCAGGTCGCGGGGGTAACAGTCTAAGCAGGGATGCCCAGACTTCCCTCTCCCCAGACTCCTCCTCCAGCTCTTCCGGGGTGACCCCGAGGCGTTCCCAGGCCAGCCCAGAGACATAGTCTCTCCAACGTGTCCTGGGTCTTCCCCGAGGTCTCCTCCTGGTGGGACATGCCCGGAACACCTCCCCAGGGAGGCGTCCAGGAGGATCCGAAACAGATGTCTGATCCACCTCAGCTGGCCCCTCTGGATGTGGAGGAGCAGCGGCTCTACTCCGAGCTCCTCCCCCTATCCCTAAGGGTGTGCCCAGCCACCCTGCGGAGGAAACTCATTTTGACCGCTTGTATCCGGAATCTTGTCCTAATAAAATTCCTGGGCTTTTGGTTTTTGTCATGATCATGTTGATGTGTGACATTTACAGTGAATCTGGCGGAGCAGACGTCTGTGTGTAAGAGAGAGCGAGAGAGTGAGAGGACTGGATGAGTGCAGCTCATGTTTATGATGTGGTTCTTTGTAGTAACACAGTTAAAACTGTGGCTTCAGCCTCTGACTGGTCGGCCACCCCTGGTCTACATGATCACATGATTTTTATGGCTGTTCTTTTGTTGTTGGACAGACCTCCAGCAGGGGGCGCCACTGTGTCACAAACAGACACAAACTCAAAGTAAAAAAAAGAAAAAGAAAAATCACACTTTAATTCACTGTCGAGTTCAATGTCAGGTTTGTTCTCCAATAAAAAAAAACATTTCTGTAAAATGTTTGATGTTGAAACCAGTGTTTAGTGTTGAATTCATTCATTCATTCGTTTACTCATTATTTAAGTTAAATCTAATTCATTTACGGTTTGAATCCATTTAAGTCCCTCAGTTCATTACTTTTATTTTATTTTTTTTATTTTTTTCCACAGTCTACATCGTTCTGCATCTGGTATTAAATATTTAATTTTCTCCTGTTGATTATTTTCTTATGTCGCTGATCTGAGTTTAGTTTTTACTTTTCTTTTTGTCAGTGTCATCTTTTAAGTCACTTCTTAAAATGCATTTTTATAGACTTGCCTTCATGTGATATTGTCTCTTTTTAACGTTTTTAACATTTTTAATTTTGAATATTTAATTTTACCCTGTTTTGGTTATTCATTTATATTGGCAAACATGATGATGTTTTATTCTACTCCTTCATGTTCATTTGACAGCATCATGTTCTGTTATTTCTGCCCTCTCCACTACCATACATTCACAGTTAGTCCTGTTTTCATGTTTGCTGTACTCATCTCTTTTATTGTGTTGTTTGCTATGTTTTTATTCTGCTGTTATGCACTTTTGCTTTGTCTGTCAAAGCACTTTTTAAGCTCAGTTTTTAAAGGTGCAATATAAATAAAGTTATTATTATTATTATTATTATTATTATTTGTTTTTAGTTTCATATCCATCTATTTTTTTTATTATTTATTTATTAATCATTTATTCATAAGTGATTGTTCCCGTAATTAAATAATTATGAAATTTATAAAAGACATGATCATAATGAACATAAATAAATAAATGTGTGTGTGTGTGTGTATATATATATATATATATATATATATATATATATATATATATATATATATATATATAACTTTTAATAAAGATGTATGCAGGATCTATCCCATGTACTTCAAAAGTCCCTCAATTATATATTGACCCAAAGAATCATCATGTAACTGAATTAAAAATCTAAAATTCAATAAAAAGACAGCACAGTTTTTAAAAGGGGGTGTACTTATTCCAATTTAAAGAATTTTTTACACTTTTTTTTTTTTTTTAGTTTATCAGGAATATAGAATTTAAATAATTTATGGACACATGTAAATTGTAAAATTAACTTTGTTTTTCTCTTTATGAATTTGAAAATTTCCTTCTGAAATAAAACATGGATTCTAAATGTTTTTATTTTTGTTTTATTTTAGAATCCTTGTGGTCAAAATCTATATAAATATATAAATCATCCCAGTACCTTTAATTCAAATGTGCAATAACTTGTTGATACCTCTCAGTACACTTATTATTATTACTCTTTTTATAATACTCTATTTTACAAATGTGTATTTGTGCTTGTATGTGCAATTACTGTTTTTTTATATGTTTGAGCTGTGTTTATGTTTTGTATCTGTCTTTTTTTGTCATATCTTTACCTTTTTCTAACTCTTTTTCTGACTCAGGGAAATGCAAAAGAATTCTGATGTACCTGTACTGTTATGGATCTGTGCGAATGGCAAATAAAGTCTATTCTATCCTATTCTATTCTATTCTATTCTATTCTATTCTAATGTTCTTATCTGTCATTTCAAGGGTCGTAGTTAAATTAATTAAGTTAAACAGAGAATGAAAGCAATCATAGAATAAATGATTAAATGATTCTGATTATTGATTATAAACTGTTTTTTCAACCTCTGAACTTTAGAACAGTTTATATTTGTTATTATACACATTATTATCAGTTTTTATTCATTCTGTGGCTCGGCCTCTGTGGGCGTGGCTTCGTTGACGCACACGCACGGGGCGGAGCCCAGTGGAGGGCGCGCCCCCGCGGAGCAGCTGACACGCGGATAAAGTAAACTCCGCGGATCCGGATCAGATCAGACCGGGGACACCGAGACCGGAACGGACCGAAGACATGAGGGAGATAGTCCACATCCAGGCGGGACAGTGCGGGAACCAGATCGGAACCAAGGTAGGACAAGAACCGGGTTTAGACCCAGACCTGATGGACTGACCCGGGTTTAGACCCAGACCTGATGGACTGACCCGGGTTTAGACCCAGACCTGATGGACTGAGTTTAAATGGTTCAGTGAGAAAAACTAAAACATAAAAGAAAGAAAATCAAGTTTATGAAGGCTTGAGTCCAGATCCAGGTTCAGATCCAGATCTACGTTCAGGTCCAGGTTCAGATACAGGTCCAGGTTTAGATCCAGGTCTATGTCCAGATCTAGATCTAGGTTCAGATCCAGGTTCAGGTTAAGGTCCACGTCCAGATCGATCATCAAACGCTGAGTGTTGCCAAATATATAATAGTTTTATTATAATATAACATCTAATAGTAGTATAATAATATAATATAATATAATATAATATAATATAATATATTTAAAAGTTGTATAATATTATAATATCTAATAATGGAATAATAATATAATAGTATGATAATAATATAAGATAGAAGTATATATATATATATATATATATATATATATATATGTATCAGATGTAGTGTCCCTGGGTTGGACCTCCAGCCTCAGTTTGAACCTGGTCTCCGTCTCCTGGTGAATCATCACAGTGGTGAGAACTGAACTGTGGACCCACATGAGGAATGTGACACTTCCTGAACCCCCTTTACCCGAACCTGGACCTGAAACCACATCTGAGGAACAAGGTGTCCTGATCCGGACGCCAACGTAGAAACAGCTGATTAATGAAAGCGTCATGTAGGAAAATATCTGCAGAAGACCTGAAAGAACATGACCACAGGTTTGGACTTCTGCTAAAGTCATGTTGTGAAACATAGTGTGAAGAAACCCAACTAAATCCACATATGAACACCAGCAGGAAAAACTGACCCTGAAAGTGAAAAGCACTGATTTTTACACTGGTTATAATTGAAGACAAAGGAAAATTTCATATCACAGTTATTGTGACCAAAATTATCACAGTTATCATTATTATCACAATATTGTTGAAATTGTGCTCAAAATGTTCAAGAAGTACTAATGCACCCACCGAAATAATTTAACCAAGTTGTATTTAATAAATAAATAAATAAATAAAATGTAATAATAGGCACAATGCACTTTCTGTTGCAGAAACATTCAAATATTAGCATGTAAACAATTAAATATACAAATGTGCAGCAAAGATGGAACCAGACGGACAATGTTTGACCATTTTCCATCAAGTTTGAGTTGTTTTAGTTTCTTTTTCAGAGATAGAACGAACGATAGAACGAACGATAGAACGAACGATAGAACGAACGATAGAACGAACGATAGATAGAACGATAGATAGAACGATAGATAGAACGATAGAACGATAGAACGATAGATAGAACGATAGAACGATAGATAGATAGATAGATAGATAGATAGATAGATAGATAGATAGATAGATAGATAGATAGATAGATCCTGCAGTGCTGCTGCTTCTCCAGTACCATTAGTTTTCAAAGTGCAGTAATCAAACACAGTTTTCATGATAATTTGAATTTCAACGGTAATACTAACTGTCGGGAATTTTACCGCGGTTTATCGTTATACTGTAATCGTTACATCCCTATATGTAGGTCTGCTTTTTGTCCCATGATGTTACCGTGGAAACAGATTCACGTTGCTATAATGTGACTCTGAGATGTTTTGTTCTTACGCAGCTTGTGAAATGTTGGGACAGTAAATGGGATGTGTTTGGGTTCACTGTAGAGACAGAATGACTCAGCGCTGTGTCATGAACTCTGCTCTATTTTCTTCTTCTTCTCTTTTCTGATGCTGTGACTCGTCAGTTCTGGGAAGTGATCAGTGACGAACACGGCATTGACCCGACGGGAAACTATGTGGGTGACTCGCTTCTTCAGCTGGACAGAGTCAACGTCTACTACAATGAGGCTTCCTGTGAGTCTGGATTCATTCATGTAGATCAGACAGGTGTCAAACTCATGTTAGTTCAGGGGTCGCATTCACCCCAAGATGATCTCAAGTGGGCCAGACCTGTAAATGACAACAGTGAAAAAGTTAAATTAAATTATGATAATGTTTACAGCAGTGGCGGCTGCTCGTCTTTCAGACAGGGGAAGCTCAGTGTCGGCTTACATCAAAAAAATTGTCAAGTTATTTAAACATAAATTCGTCCCTCCGTTCCTTTTTCAGAAAATGCTCAGGGACCTTATCGTACGAGTAGGCGTGTTTTCCAGGGACTGGACCAGTGTCCTCTGAATGTCCAGCAGAGCTGGTCTGCTTAGACGGCCTTGGCCCAGTGTGTAGTAGGCGTAGGACTGGAGCCTTTGAAACTAGAGAAGCTCCTTTTACTCCTGCACATGGAGCTGACACTGTTGACACTAGTGACAACAGGCAATGATATTAAACTCAAACAAGAAATGATTAAATTATGGAACTGAAACAAGAAAACGTTGAAATTATGTTAAATTGAAACAAGGAAGTACAATGAGTGTGTTTTATTTACAGTGCAAGAAATGAACGAGTAATTTGGCAGTGGTTTCTCTGATTTCCCAGCAGAATGTGTGACGGTATTAAACTGAACTGTGTCAGTGAAGGAGCAGATCTGAAAACAGCTGTCAATCAAACGGGATTCAGCCTTTCAACTGATCCTCCAATCAGCACGTGGAATCCCGGTGTCCAGCCCGGCTGAGCTCCGCCCACAGCTCCATTCACCCCCAGAGACACTGAGCGTCCGGGGGCGGGACAACATGGTGTCATTTATCCAATTAGCGTCCAGTTTAGAGTCAATGAAAAAACCAGTTCCACTCAGTCCCATTGAAGTGCATGGACGCTGAGCGTCTACGGACAAATGCACTGAGCAGAGATGGAGGAGAAAACACAGACATGGGAATGGAGGAGAAGTGAACAACATCCAGTCCACTGATCTGGGATCAAACTGATTCTGAACCAACTGGTCTGAGAGATGAACGTGTTTGAACACATTTGGAGTCAATGAAATGAAAACAACTGAACAGATTTGATCATTTAATTGGAGTCATTTTAGGGGAAGCTGAGCTTCCACTGCAGTCTGAGAGAAAACACCTCTGGTTTACATCTACAAAGTTTCCTAGAAAATCTGAATAATGGAAATAATTTGAAATGTCTTAAGAAAAAAAGGTGCAATTTAAAAGATACTCTGCCTCAGTTTATCATTTACACGTGTACATTAGAACTTACAGGTCAAAAGTGTCACATCCGTCTTATCCGTGATTGGTTTACAAGGCGCCTGTTAGTCCCGCCTTCATATTTGGATTCAAACCCTGCGATTCCAGATGGATTTCTCATTGGGAAAGATGGTTGGATGGACAGGCTATGAATTCTGTGGGAGGAGTTCGCTCTAATAGAACGTCTGGATACGACAAAAACAGCTGAAATAGTCTGTTCTGGTGCCAGTGTGGTGGACTTCAGGGTTTGGGTCCAAGAGGCTCTTCTGTTCATCTGGACCTGATACGTGGATCCAAAGAATCTGGTTCATCTGCATCAAACCTCATGCACGGGCTGGGGTTTGAAAGTGTTTTTGAGCAATGAACCATTTTTCTTCAGTTTTAATGTTGTACAATGGTCTGAATGCATCCAAAATGAGTGCTGGGATGTTGGAGGTAAAGGGTTTGTTGTATTTCAACACTTGAACTGATCTGTGGAGCAGGTCCATGCCTCCAGGACAGACCATCTGATTTCTTCTTCCTGTGTTTGTGCAGCTCATAAATACGTCCCCCGGGCAGTTCTGGTTGATCTGGAACCAGGAACCATGGACAGTGTTCGATCGGGAGCCTTTGGACAACTCTTCAGACCAGACAACTTCATCTTTGGTACGTTGTATTTGTGGTTGTTGCAAAAAACTCAAAAACTCTCAACTCTAAAGCCTCAGTTTTTGATGCTGGAGAATCCTGTCTGTTTGCATCACAGCATCGTTATAATGGTTTCACATCCAGTGTGGGAGGAACACCTTACAAAAGTAATCCATTACAGTAACAGACTACTTTTTCTGTAACGCAGTAGTGTAAGGCATTACTCATCAATTTTCAGTAATATTTTACTCTGTACATGTTCAGTAGCGCTGGGTTACAACACACCTTTTGTCCATAATTTAATTGTTCAAATAACAAGCGGTTCCAGGCACAACAAGCCCCGCCCCTCGCACGTATTGTAGCTTATTTTGGCATCGATCCAGCTGATGTCATCATGTCTATGCAAGTACTGATGTCAGCATATCAATTACCTCTATATATGTGCCAAGTTTGAAGTAAATTGAAACAAAACTGATGTTTTTATAGAGGTTTGAAAATTTTCCCATTATAAGTAAATGGGGGGAAAAAAAGATTTTAAAAATTCCTAAAAAATTGAAACTTTGACCTACTTTTCCCAAAATGTAATCACATCTATTCTGCATCACTGGCAATCTATAAACCAAATTTGGTGTGAATTCAACAAACAGTTTTGCTACTACAAACATTTGAATTATCGTCCATTATAAGTAAATAGGAAAAAAAAGATTAAAGATTCCTAAAAAATGTAAACTTTGACCTTCTTTTCCCAAAATGTAATGAGATCTCTTTTGGATCACTGGCAATCTATAAACCCAATTTGGTGTGAATGCAAACAATAATTTTGCTGCTACAGCGTTAACAATCAAACAAACAGACAAACTGAATCAAAACCAAAACCCCTTGCCCCCCCTTTTGGGGGCGGGGTAAGAATAAATAAATAAAAAAAACAGTAAGGATGTGAGACCTTAAGGAATCAAAAATGTGTCTGTTTCCTGTTGTTGTTCAGCCAATGGGTGAAGACGGCAGAGGACAGTCCATTGTCCACATGGACGTATGCTCATTACTAACCCTAACCCTGCTTCACAGAAGCTAGTTAGCATTAGCATGACCCCTGTGATCAGCAATGACAAGGTAAGCTAATGTTTCTAGGACTAGTTAGAATTCTTTATCAACTGTGGATTTATCTACCAGCGTCCTTGGCTCCGCCCCCTGTTTGAACATGTAAAATGTTGGAAAAAATGCAAGCGCTCCTGCTGGGATTCAAACATCATCGACCGTAGTGTTACTTACTGAGCTATCCGTCCACATGGACTTCAGGACGCAAATTAATACGTCCCAAGTAGGGGTGAGTATTGGCAAGAATCTAGCGATACGACACAAATCACAATACTAGGATCACGATGAAGGTGAGGATGAAAACATCAAGTTGACCAAATGTCTGCCTCTTCTTAAATGAAAAGATAACGTTATTAAGAAGACATAAACACAGATCAGAGTGAACCCTGGGGGTCAAAGGTGCAGATTTCAGGCGTTGCAGGTTCGAGTCTGAACAGAGAAGAAGAAGCGGAAATGTTTCAGGAAACGCAGCGTTTGTTTTAAAGAACGTCTGAGCAGGAGGCTTTAAATAACCACCCCCCCACCCCCAACCCCAAGGATGAGAAGTGGGTCACCAGCTGAACATTCCCACCTGCTGCAGCGATCACTTTACTCACAGCTGATTGGTCGTCCACAGGTCAAACAGGTGCCGGCAACAACTGGGCCAAAGGTCACTACACGGAGGGGGCGGAGCTTGTGGATTCGGTCCTGGACGTGGTGAGGAAGGAGTGTGAGCACTGCGACTGCCTCCAGGTGAACGCAAACACAAGCCCCTCCCACGACGACAAGGGGGAGGAGCCTCTGAACATGGTTTTCTATTGAGTTTCATTAAACATTATCGTCTTAATGTGGATTATTGGAGACGTTTTGGACAATTTTAACGTTTAAACAGAGAAATTACATTAACAACATTCATTTAAACTGTTTCAATCAAGGTTCTAATAGTTTGGGATTTTTCATTATAGTTTAGTTTTATTTAGTTTTGACTTTTTTTTCACTAATTCAGTTAGTTTTGATTAGTTTTTAGAGCAGGTTTGCTAGTTTTTATTAGTTTTCGTTTTTTTCGAAATGCTTAGTTTTAGTTTAGCTTTAGTTTTTTCGTATCTTTTATCTTCCTCGCTGTCATATTCCCATAAATCTTGTAGAGGACTCTGCTGCTTTCTCCCAACTTTAGTCTCCATGTTTCCAGGTAGAGTGGGGACCAGAAGACGACTGGAAACCACAAGTGACGAACAGTGAAGTGTCATATGGTGCCGCTAGCTAAAATTGCTTGAGTGAAATAAATCAATTTCATATCAGTCCAGTGGACGTCAGAAATACAATAATCAAAAAACCCTGGTTTGGATGTTTCAGTCCAATATCGGATTTTTTTTTGGTGTACAAATGTACGTAGTGACGGTACAATCAAACTTCCTCGTATTGTTTCCACTCAGGTTTGACTACAGTACTTATGATTTTTTTTTTTTTTACACCTGCAGATGTAAAAGAACTAAATACATCAGATGAACCTGGATACATGCATGAAGACATGGGAGTGTTGGGTGTATTAATCTGATTTCTCATAATCCCATTACTGATGTTCTCTGATAAAACAGATCAGATTAGATGTTAACACCGTGTCACGTCCTGTCAGTGATCTGGTCCTGGTCCTGGTCCTGGTCCTGGTCCTAGTTCTGGAACTGGTCCGTGGGCTGGTCCACAGAGCCACCTACTGCTCTGAATGTAAAGGTCAACTTTCCTTTTACTGTCCAATAAACCACTTCCTGTCCTCCATCGACCCCCCAGGGCTTCCAGCTGACTCACTCTCTGGGGGGGGGCACTGGCTCAGGAATGGGGACCCTCCTCATCAGCAAGATCCGGGAGGAGTACCCCGACCGGATCATGAACACCTTCAGCGTCATGCCCTCGCCTAAGGTACTGATGTCAGCTGACCGTCACTGAAACTAACTTAACATCTACTGGTCGACGTCTAATAACAACAGTAGTTTATTAAAAGTGAAACTGGTCTGTGAGTAGGGATGGGAATCGAGAAGAATTTAATGATTCTGATTCCATTATCGATTTTGCTTATTGATGAGATTCCTTATCGATTCTCATTGGGTGAGGGAATAAAAGAGTACAAGCAGATGTGTTTGCATTAACTGTCTTTTATATTTCCATCTGCACAGAAAATAGAACATATACAGTATGAACAAATAATAACAGATGAGGCTGGGCCCGGTTCGGGGTGGGGGGTGGGGGGCGTACAGTGAAAGTCAAACTCCAGACTCTTTACTAATTCCTCTGTTGCTGCATTTCCACTATGTGGAACTGGTTCAACTCAGCTCGTCTCCCGTTGTTGTGCTCCTCATTTCCTTTCCCCTACCTTCAGAAACTTGTATTTGAGGGGGAACGACGTTTGTTGCCCGCACCAGAACCAGAACTGGGCCCAGAAGACGGCCTGGTGTTCACTCTGCTGCTAGATTCACAAGCACCTCTAAGTAGCGAATCAAATGAATCACATGTGGACAAATGTTTGAGCAGATTGAAGGGATTCCACCTTTAGAAGAAATGGAAGCTTTGACAGAGTTCAACTGGACCTGGTGTGGTCTGTTTAGACCTGGTGTGGTCTGTTTAGACCTGGTGTGGTCTGTTTAGACCTGGTGTGGTCTGTTTGGACCTGGTGTGGTCTGTTTAGACCTGGTGTGGTCTGTTTGGACCTGGTGTGGTCTGTTTGGACCTGGTGTGGTCTGTTTGGACCTGGTGTGGTCTGTTTAGACCTGGTGTGGTCTGTTTAGACCTGGTGTGGTCTGTTTAGACCTGGTGTGGTCTGTATGGACCTGGTGTGGTCTGTTTAGACCTGGTGTGGTCTGTTTAGACCTGGTGTGGTCTGTTTAGACCTGGTGTGGTCTGTTTAGATTGTTTCTGCCTCAACGCCACGTTCTGACCAAAACAATGCAGTGTACGTGTGACGTTGTCAGGCATCCGCAACGAAGGTGGAATCGATAAGCAGAATCGTTAAGCAGGCACGCAAACGATTCAAAGGAATCAAGCTACTGGGATCCGGTTCTCAAAAAGAACCAGTTCTCGATTCCCATCCCTATCTGTGAGTAAAAAAAACGCAGTGAAATTTATAAAAGCAGTGAAATTTTACCAAGTTTAAGTCACTAATAAAATACATTTGAAGTCCAAACGCTGTTTTTCCCATCATGCCTCACTGTGTCTTTCTGAGCAGGTTTCGGACACCGTGGTGGAGCCGTACAACGCCACCCTGTCCGTCCACCAGCTCGTGGAAAACACCGACGAGACGTACTGCATCGACAACGAGGCCCTTTACGACATCTGCTTCCGCACGCTGAAGCTGACCACGCCCACCTACGGCGACCTCAACCACCTGGTGTCAGCCACCATGAGCGGCGTCACCACTTCGCTCCGTTTCCCGGGGCAGCTCAACGCCGACCTCCGTAAACTGGCCGTCAACATGGTGCCCTTCCCCCGCCTCCACTTCTTCATGCCGGGATTCGCTCCGTTAACGGCCAGGGGAAGTCAGCAGTACCGAGCGCTCACCGTCCCCGAGCTCACCCAGCAGATGTTCGACGCCAGGAACATGATGGCGGCCTGCGACCCTCGCCATGGACGCTACCTGACGGTGGCCACTGTGTTCCGCGGACCCATGTCCATGAAGGAGGTGGACGAGCAGATGCTGAACGTCCAGAACAAGAACAGCAGCTACTTCGTGGAGTGGATCCCCAACAACGTGAAGGTGGCGGTCTGCGACATCGCTCCCCGCGGGCTCAAGATGGCCGCCACCTTCATCGGAAACAGCACCGCCATCCAGGAGCTGTTCAAGCGCATCTCGGAGCAGTTCTCGGCCATGTTCCGCAGAAAGGCCTTCCTGCACTGGTTCACGGGCGAAGGAATGGACGAGATGGAGTTCACGGAGGCGGAGAGCAACATGAACGACCTGGTGTCGGAGTACCAGCAGTACCAGGACGCCACCGCCAACGACGGAGATGACAACTTTGAGGACGAGGACGATGAGATCAACGAGTAAGGAGTTCGGACGCGACTGGTAAAGCTCCGACCAACGGTTTTGCCATTGCCTTAGAGGGCGGTAAAACGTTAACGCAGTGAAAATGTTTATTTCAGTCAATGTCGCGAATTATTGGAAGTTTAAAAGATGATGTTTGGTTTTGGAAAGTTGAGGAAAGTTGAAGGTTATGGTCAGAAAATGACAGAGTACAATGTTTCTCACATAAAAACATTCCACACTGTGATAAATAAAAGTCAATTTTACTGAAATACGCACCAGTTAAACCAGGGCTGTCAAACGCACGTTAGTTCAGTTCCACATTCAGCCTAATCTGATCTAAAGTAAAATAATATGAAAAATAGGATAAGAACTTTTGAGTGAAAAAAGTAAAATTCTGTAATGAAAATGTTTACATCTATGATTTATACTCAATCATAACATGAACAAATATGAACAACCTGAAAATTCTTAAGAAAAATAAGTGCAGTGTTAACAATATTATGCCTTAGTTTATCATTTATACATGTGACTCACAACTTACAGATCACAGTGGATCTACAAATACACAAAACATTAAATAACAGGCAGAATAATAATACAATTCTACATACTTCTCTTAAGAGATTTCACGTTATTGACGTAAAAGGCTAGTCTGTAAATATTCTGATGTAATTTTCCTTTTTTTTTTTTTTTTTACACTAAAACAAAGAAAACAATTACAGTTTTCATTATTTATACGTTATTATGACAGTATTTTACAGGTCTGATCCACATTAGATTGAATTGATCTAAAATGATTCTAACATCCTTGATTGTTCATATCTTCAGTGTAATTGTTGCATTTTACAAATTCATCCCAGGGGCCAGATTGAACCCTTTGGCGGACCAGATTTGGCCCCCGGGACACATGTTTGACACCTGTGAGTTAAACCGAATAAAACAACAAAACACTGAAACTACTGATTCATGTTTTTAGCTGAGAATGTTGAAAAATCACAATAAAATCTAAAATTAGCTCATCCAGATCTACAGGAAAACATTACAATCAATTTAAAAAGTGTCAAAATATCAAAAATCAAGTGACACTGGTTTATTTCATCAGCTAAACTCCAAAAATATCCCATAAACATAAACATTCAACTATTAAAATCATCAAATTGTCACGTTTGAAAACCTGAAACCATGTTGTAATGTTTTAAGGCTTTGCTTCTAAGATCTGAATAGTTTCAGGTTAATTTTGTGTTTATCAACTCGTCAGTTCATCCACTAAACTGATGTGTGATAAAACGACACTGGGGTTCAGAAGCATTTAGATCACTAGCCATTTAACCAGAATATGAAGCACTGACGTTAAAGATCTAATTATTAAACCTGTAGATGCATTGTTCCTTTACCTGCTCTTAACTAGGGATGTGTATCAGCAAGAATCTGGCGATACGATACAAATCACAATACTAGGATCACGATACGATATATCACGATACTGTTCAAAAGGCAATTTTTTTATTGGTTTTGGGTTTTTTTAAGATTATTTCCTGGAAGAATTGAATTACACCAGAAATCTGCACAAAAACTAAACACATTTTTATTTGATCACAACAGGATCTAATGTTATGTCACAAAATGTTCCTGTGTTCAAACTGAAATTCTGTTTTACAGACATTCCAGTTTCAGATCCTGTTCAAATGTTCATATTCTATTAGTTCAGAACTAACATCAGAACAGGATTTGAGTTCAATCCCAACAAAGGAACTACCATGTGCCTCTCAGACAGGAGAAAGTGTGTTTAGGGTGCTTCAAATAACCATTATTTAATAAAACAGTGTGAAATTATATTAAATAAGATAAAAACAATAAAGAAAACCAAAAAACAAAAATGAACCTCCGCCATATCTGCATTTGAATAAATAAATAAAAATTTCGACACAGTACTTTTTAATATCAATACAGTATCGTGAAATGAAATATCGCAATATATTGCAGAACCGATATTTTCTAACAGCCCTACACTTAACCAAATATGAACCTTAAAAATAACGTCTATTTGTCATTAAAGTGTAAGAATCTGAGATAAAGAAGTAAATAAATAAACTTAACGAGTGAAGATGCCAGTGACGTCACAAAGGTCAAAGGTGAAGCCGTCGTCTCCAAACCCGTTGAATATCTGACATCTGTGTACTGTGTGTGTGTGTGTGTGTGTGTGTGTTGTTTCTGATTTTTGTATGTGCGGCTAAAATTAAAGCATTTGACGCCTTCAAGTGTTTGACGTCTGTTATGTCCATGTTTCCTGTTTCGTCTGACATCGTGAGCAAAAACGCTAACGTCGCATTGCGTCGACGAATTTGATTATTAAGACACGGAGTTCAAATCTGGATGAATATCAGACCGTGATTCAGTGTGAAACAACACGATACACGCTAACATTAGCATTCAGCTGGTTCCTAGCTAATATTACTGCACGCTAAATGAGAAAACAGGACAACACTTGGTCAGATTAGTCCGATATTTCGGAATTTACTTCTACCTTTGCCACTGAATCACAATGGTCCTATTAGCTAAAAAGTGGTTGAATGCTAACAAATGCTATAATATCAAATGTGCAGATATCCCTCCAGATTTTTAGTGTCTAGTGAAATTACAGATTTGTCAGTTTTTTATGTTTGTATGATTTAATAAAAGTATTTGAGCCGAGCATGATGAGTAAAGTCTACGGTTTACTTTAACTTTAGCCATGTTAACGGGGTTAGCATGCTAATGCTTAGCACACTAGTATTTAGCTACAAAACAATGTGAAAATGAAGCAAACAAATAAAAAATATAGTATTATTATTAGATAGATAGATAGATAGATAGATAGATAGATAGATAGATAGATAGATAGATAGATAGATAGATAGATAGATAGATAGATAGATAGATAGATAGATAGATAGATAGTTTGGTTACCAGATAGTATGGTTGTCCATATAATATATAAAATACTTCTTCAAACACTACAAATACTTTGTCAAACACTATAAATACTTCGTCAAACGCTACAAGTACTTCATCAAACACTACAAATACTTCTTCAAACACGACAAATACTTCGTCAAACCCCACAAATACTTCGTCAAACACTACGAATACTTCATCAAACACTACAAATACTTCTTCAAACACTATAAATACTTCGTCAAACGCTACAAGTACTTCATCAAACACTACAAATACTGCATCAAACACTACAAATACTTTGTCAAACACTACAAATACTGCATCAAACACTACAAACACTTTGTCAAACACTACAAATACTTCATCAAACACTACAAATACTTCATCAAACACTACAAATACTTCTTCAAACACGACAAATACTTCGTCAAACCCCACAAATACTTCGTCAAACACTACAAATACTTCTTCAAACACTATGAATACTTCTTCAAACACGACAAATACTTCTTCAAACACGACAAATACTTTGTCAAACCCCACAAATACTTCGTCAAACACTACGAATACTTCATCAAACACTACAAATACTTCTTCAAACACTATAAATACTTCGTCAAACGCTACAAGTACTTCATTGAACACGACAAATACTGCATCAAACACTACAAACACTTTGTCAAACACTACAAATACTTCATCAGATATTTCATCAATAAAAATCTCAGATGTAAATCATCTTTTCTTCATGTCAGAACATCTTAAAAGCCTCTTTTTTCTGTTTTTAACCTCTAATGTGACACTCAGCCCATATTTTCATATTGTGATGCCTTTTCCTGATATTTGGTGACATATTCGTCCGTTTCTCTCCGTAACTCGGCCTCCTCTGGCTGATATCCATGCAGCGCCGCACACATGTTTTCTATTGACGCTGAATTCTGTACGTTCTGCTGTTTCTCTGACTATTTATGGTTTAATGGCCGATGTGTTGCGTGGTCAAACCCTGTCGTGGCTCTGGAATTCCTCTGCCTATTTAAGGCCTGACGCTACATATTTTATGGCCTGCTTTGTTTCTTTGCAGGGACAGAAGAGAGAGAACAGCACATTTATCTAGAAAACAAGTGGTGGAAGAAATATTCAGATCATTTACTTGAGTAAAAAGTACAAACGCTGCAGAAACAGACGGGGTAGAAAGCAGCCCAGTCTGCTTAAATACAGCTAAGCTGTGTTTCATGAAGCAAAACCTTCTGCCGGCGGCTGAACTCCGTCTGCGTGGACGGATTCTTAACACTGGGATAAAAGTCTCCACACTGAAAGGCTGTAATTGGCCTTAAAACTGGAAACAAGCAACAAAAGCCAGAAAACCAGGACCCGGTCTGGTTCCTCTGCTGGGACTTGATCCACAGCGGGATTTTAGATCCTGCTCATTAAATCCAGATCAATACGAGATAGATAGATAGATAGATAGATAGATAGATAGATAGATAGATAGATAGATAGATAGATAGATAGATAGATAGATAGATAGATAGATAGATAGATAGATAGATAGATAGATAGATAGTTTGGTTACGACAGCAGTCCAAAAAACACACTGACCCAACTCCACATACAACCAACAATGGAAGGAAGAAGTGATGAAAACAGAATAGAAGATATAAAAATATATAATATGTACAATAAAAGTAATGTAAAATAATACAATAAAACAAAACACCCCTGGTCTGGGGGTTTAATCCTGATCTAGGGATTCTGGTCCTTGTCCTGGTCTGAGGGTCTAGTCCTGGTCCCTTCCTGGTCCTGGGGGTTTTATCCTGATCTAGGGGTTCTGGTCCTGGTCCTGGTCTGAGGGTCTGGTCCTGGTCTAAAGGTCTGGTCTTGGTCTGGGGGTTTAATCCTGATCTAGGGGGTCTGGTCCTGGTCTAAAGGTCTGGTCTTGGGGTTTACTCCTGATCTAGGGGGTCTGGTCCTTTCCTGGTCCTGGTCTAAAGGTCTGGTCTTGGTCTGGGGGTTTAATCCTGATCTAGGGGTCTAGTCCTGGTCTTTTCCTGGTCCTGGGGGTTTAATCCTGATCTAGGGGTTCTGGTCCTGGTCTGAGGGTCTGGTCCTGATCTAAAGGTCTGGTCTTGGTCTGGGGGTTTAATCCTGATCTAGGGGTTCTGGTCCTGGTCCTGATCTAAAGGTCTGGTCTTGGTCTGGGGGTTAAATCCTGATCTAGGGGTCTGGTCCCGGTCCTTTCCTGGACTGGGGGGGCCTCTAGCTGTGAAGCCCGGCGGTCGTCATGGTGACAGGCCCTGGCCCTGGCGTGCTGCGTGGAGCGCCTGGTTAATCCTTCGCAGCCTCAGCAGTTGTGTTTGTGTGATGGATTATGGGTAAAAGTGTGGTGGATTATGGGTAAAAGGCCAGTGCTGGGCTCATGTCTGTGGACAGAGCTGAGCTGGTGCTTCTATTCAACAGCAGGTCTTTGTCTGAGCGGGTTTTAGCCGAGTCCAGCAGAAACAGGACCGGGTCATGACGTGGTTTGGTCCGGTCTGGAACGGCTGAAGGTTCAGGTTCAGGAACATGAACAAAATATCAATAATCAATAATCAATACAGGATTCAGTTCAGTCTAATATGGAGTTTTATAGATCTGAAGTGAATTATCCACTAGTTTTATTTTACAACATCCAGACCAAAGTTATGATCGTTAACGAAAACGAAGGAAATGACCAAAACTAGAACTGAAAAAATATTTTCTGGTCCTGGTCTAAAGGTCTGGTCCTCGTCTTGGGGTTTAATCCTGATCAAGGGGGTCTGGTCCCGGTCCTGGTCCGGGGGTCTGGTCCTGGTCTAAAGGTCTGGTCCTGGGGTCTAGTCCTGGTCCTGATCTAAAGGTCTGGTCCTGGTCTGGGGGTCTGGTCCTGGTCCTGGTCTGGGGGTCTAGTCCTGGTCTAAATGTCTGGTCCTGGGGTCTAGTCTAAAGGTCTGGCCCTGGTCTCGGGGTCTAGTCCTGGCGCTGGTCTAAAGGTCTGAACCTGGTCTTGGGGTTTAATTCTGATCAAGGGGGTCTGGTCCTGGTCTAAAGGTCTGGTCCTGGGGTCTAGTCTTGGTCCTGATGTAGGGGTCTGGTCCTGGTCCTGGTCTGTAGTTTTATTTTATAACATCCGGACCAAGGTTATTATCGTTAATGAAAACTAATGAAATGATGAAAACTAGAATTGTGAAAACATTTTCGTTAACTGAAATAAATAAAAACTATAATTAAAAGAGAAAAAAAAGATAATTAACTGAAACTGTATTGTGTATTTACAAAACTAACTAAAATGGATAAAAACTATGGATAAAATTCCCTTTGTTTTCGTCTTTATCAATGTCAGATTGATACAAAATCGATTTCTTTGTCTCTCTCAGTTTTCTGTGCTGTCTCCATACGACACTTTTTGCTCCGTCACTTGTGTTCACTTGTGGTTTCCAGTCGTCTTCTGGTCCCCACTCTACCTGGAAACATGGAGACTAAAGCAGCAGAGTCCTGTCTGGGATTGATTTGAATACAACCACAGAGAAGAAGAGAAAAGAGACGACTGAACTACAACTAAACTACAACTAAGCATTTAGAAAATAACAAAAACTAATAAAAACTATCAAACCTGTTCTAAAAACAAACTAAAACGAACTGAATTAGAGAAAAAAAGTCCAAACTAAATAAAACTAAACTAGAATGAAAAATCCAAAACTATTAGAGCCTTGGTCCGGACTGATTTAAACGGATGAAATAATAAAACGCAGAAAAGACGACACATGAGACAAACATCAGACAACAACAACGCAACACGGAAACCATGGAAACGACAGATTAAAAGATGCAGCAAAACCGACTTAAAAGAAAAAAACTGAACAAATATCACACGTGATCAACACAATGAAACGGAAATGACGGAACAAGATGAAAAACAATACAAAAAAAAAAAACCTATACAAGACGAAAACTACGCAACAAGTTTAAAAAGATACAAAAAGATGAAAAAAAAGACAAGAAAAACACTGTTCAATAAGAGAATAAAGATGAAAACAAAAGACAGAAGATGCAACAAGATGGAAAAGACACAAAAATATGAGACAAAAATGACATAAAAGACTAAAAACAAACAAAACTAAACCATTCAAATGTAATGATGTAATAAAACTGAAACTAAAATGTAACTAAAACAGATCAACATAATGACTCGATGACGTTTTTTTCTTTTTTGTTCAGATCAAATCTAACAGTTTTACCTCCAAACAGATGCTGGGATGCCGACAGACAGCACGATGAGCCAATCAGAGAGCAGGACCACGGCTTCACACCAATCGAATGAAGGCAGAGGCGGGGCTATGGAAAAGGAATAACAAACATGTCTGATTTTTGAGTTGTTTTTTTTTTAAATTAATCTCTGTGGTTAACATTAAAGGATATTTTATGTGTTGGTTAAACTGTAAAAGGACGAAATAAACCATGAATTAACCCTTTCATGCACAGTGGTCACTCCAGTGGTCAGTTCTTCTCCAGCTGTTCTCTGTTTATTCATGGGTTTGGTTGTTTCAGTTCCAGATCAGCCAACACAGTGGACACTTATGCACCATCCCATAATACACTGACATTCATACCGTTACTGTAACTTTGCTGTTCTTGATAAACCTGATCTGCACTGACATGTTTGAGTGTAAATCAATTGCTAATTGTTATGAGACTGTAATTAACAGTTTTCTGAAACAAAGTTGTTTTTTTCTTTGCATATCCTCCTGAGACCCAGTAACGCAGTGTGTCCTCTATAGGGGACAAAAGTTTGACAGTTTCACTAAAATGCTGTCCATTGCAAAGGACATTCCATTAAAAAAATCAATAAATAATCAATAAATAAATAAAAATTATTTTTTAAAAATGTATCTGAAAAAACTGTTGCATTATGCAGTTTCCAATCAAGACAATTTTTTAGTGTAAAAAAGCTAAAATTGTCAGTTTCCTGGGTCTCTGAGGATATTATCTCCATGAAATGAGTAAGAACTAGTATTTGACTAGGATAAAATGTGAGAAAACATCAGATTAGCGGCATTAAAAATGTTTTATTTCATAGTTTTCACACAGTATATCACTTTCTGATGATGAGTTTTAAATACATGTTTCTTTGCTTGAAAACTTAAATGTATGGTGTCCAGCTGAGTGGACATTTTTGGAACTCCATGAAAAATAGGTTCATAAAAAAATTCAGTTGCATTGTTTTTTTCACGCCTAAAGAGGAATAAAAACACTGAAGAAAAGAATATTGACTAAGGTTATCATAATTCATGCAAGAAAGGGTTAAAGATAAAAAATAAAAATAAAAATTCAGTTTAAAAGTGAGCAGAAGCAGTTGAATAATGAACCTCACTGTTAAATCTGACGAATGAATAAAAGTCATGAGTCATGTGTGACGTCATGTTTGGTCTGGTCTGTGCTTTGGTTTTTATGGTGTGATTCTCCGGCTTGTCCACTTGGTGGAGCTGCAACACAACTGGACACTGAGGCCTGGAGGACCAGTCCACATCAGTCCACATTCAGCACAAACAGATGAACGTTTCCATCAATAATTATCATAATAACGATTGATTTCATTTGTATTTAACTTATTGAAACCAAAATATTCACAACAAACACATGAAACAGAAACAAAACACGACGAAGAAAAAGAACAAAGTAATTAGAGTAAATGCAGTAGTTCATTAACATCAGTAGTAATCATTACTTCATGGTGTTGGTGTTAATTAACATTATTATTTATATATTATTTAATTGTTCAGATGTTCTAAACCAGGGCTGTCAAACTCATTTCAGTTCAGTTCCACATTCAGCTAAATTTGATCTGCAGTGGGCCCAACCAGTAAAATAACAGAATATATAATAAATAATGTCAACTCCAAACTTTTCTTTGTTTAAGCGCGATAAAAATAAATTTATATTATGAAAACGTTTACATCTACAAACTATCCTTTCAAACAGTGTGAATAACATGAACAAACTGAAAAAATAAGTGTGATTTTAACAATATTCTGTCTCAGTTTATCATTTCCACATGTTCATTATAACTTACAGATCACAGTGGATCTACAAACACAAAACATTTAATAACAGGTGGAATCTTGTTAAAATTGTACTTACTGCTCTTAAGACGTTTCAGGTTATTCACGTTTTTTGTGAAACTATTCTTTGTTTTAGAACAGGGCTGTCAAACTCATGTTAGTTCAGTTCCACATTCAGTCTAATCTGATCTACAGTGGGCCGGACCAGGAAAATAATATAAATAATAGGATAAGAACTTTTGAGTGAAAAAAGTCAATTCCGTAATGAAAACGTTTACATCTAGGAATTGTACTTGAACATAACATGAACAAATATGAACCTGAAAATTCTTTAGTAAAATCAGTGCAATGTTAACAATTTTACACCTTAGTTTATCATTTACACATGTGCATCACAACTTACAGATCACAGTGGATCTACAAATACACAAAATATTAAATAACAGACAGAATATTATTAAAATCCTACATACTTCTATTAAGTCATTTCAGATATTCACATTTTTTGTAAAAGGCTAGTCTGTAAATGTAAACATTTTTGTGCAATTTTACTTCTTTTTACACTAAAATAAAGAGACAAATTTACAGTTTTCATTTTTTATAGGTTATTATGGTAGTATTTTACTAGTCTGATCCACCTTAGACTCAAATGACCTAAAATGATTTTAACATCCTTGACTGTTCATATCTTAAGTGTCATTTTTGCATTTCACAAATTCATCCCAGGGGCCGGACTGGACCCTTTGGCGGACCGGATTTGGCCCCCAGGACGCATGTTTGACACCTGTGATCCAAACTGTAAATAATAAAGGATCCATCAGTGAACTGTTAATTAATGATGAGCTCGTTAACGCTGTGCAGAACAGGAACCTGCAATGGGCATGAATGTGTTTTCATTGGAGAAAAATCAGAATAATTACGTTTTGTTCTTGATGAAGTGTCGTTTGACTGGTTGGAAAAAGAGGATGAAGATGATGAAGATGAAGACGATGAAGGTGAACCAGTGGATGTGTTCCTGTGTCTGCTGGTGGAGCCCAAGAGTTACAGAAAAAAACTCTGTCACAACATGAAAACTACAAAAAGATGAAAACTGCACCAACAAACGTAATTATGCAAAAAGACGAAACCAACGCAGAAAGAAAAAAAAAAAAACAATTACACAATACAACATTTTTATTTTGTGTCTTATGAACATTTTCTCATGTTTTTTCATTCGTTTTCCTCTTTCTCGTCTTTTGTCGTAAATATTAATGTTGTTTTTGTTTCCTTCCATGTTTTATGTCATTTACATCTTATGGCAACTGTTTTTAAAATCATTTTTATCTTTCTTAAGTCCTCTTGTGTCTTTTAAGTCCTGTTGTGTCTTTTAAGTCCTGTTGTGTCTTTTAAGTCCTGTTGAGTCTTTTAAGTCCTGTTGTGTCTTTTAAGTCCTGTTGTGTCTTTTAAGTCCTGTTGTGTCTTTTAAGTCCTGTTGTGTCTTTTAAGTCCTGTTGTGTCTTTTAAGTCCTGTTGTGTCTTTTAAGTCCTGTTGTGTCTTTTTGGTTTTGTTGGGACTTTTTCTTCTTGTTGCTCTTTTTCCTCCTGAAGACGTCGGCGTCCCGTCTGAGCGCGTGCACTCGCTCGTTGGCGTTTGTTTCGACACGCCGACGACCTCCGAGGCTTTTACCTGAGTACAGACTGGCTGCCGTGGTAACGGCCCAGGGGGAGGAGCTTATTAACCACGACAACACAAACGCACAAAACAAAAAGGAAAAGACAGAAGATAACAACAACAACAGAGAAGAGGAACAGGACTGACACACACACACACACACACAACAACATACACACACAGACACACAACAACATACACACACAGACACACAACAACTTACACAAACACACAACAGACATAACATGTACAGACACACTGACACATGACAGAGACAACACACACACACACACACACACACAAAACAACATACATGCAGACACACAACACTGACACACACTGACACAACAGCATTCACAGACTCACACACACACACACACACACACACACACACACCTCCTCTCTCTCTCTCTCTCTCTCTCCTTCTGTTTCTTTCACTCTCTCCTGTCTCTCTCTGTCTCTCTTTCTCCGTCTCTCTCTCTCCCCCTCTCTCCTTCTCTCCCGCTTTCTCTCCTCTCTCTCTCCCTCTCTCTCTCTCTCCTCTCTCTCTCTCTCCCTCTCTCTCCCTCTCTCTCTCTCTCTCTCTCTCCCTCTCTCTCTCTCTCCTCTCTCTCTCCCCTCTCTCTCCTCTCTCTCTCTCTCCCTCTCTCTCTCTCTCTCAGTCGGGCTCTGGTCGAGCCAGTGGAAGGAGCTCAGATCAGTCTCTGTGTTCGATGCCTGACAGTTCACACTCAGGGTTTACAGACCTGACGCTCTGCTGCCCTGATGATCGTCTGCTCCCGCTGCCAGTCCTGATCCTGCTCCTGGTCCTGGTCCCAGTCCTGGTCCTGGTGAAGTAGTCCCACATCATCTTCCCCATCAGACAGACCTGCTGACTTTCAGATTTCTGTTCAGTTTCTCACCTGGAAAAGACAAGTTCATGGAAAACCTGCATCCAGATCAGATCCTGAACCCGGTCCTGCATCCAGACCAGATCCTGAACACGGTCCTGCATCCAGACCAGATCCTGAACCTGGTCCTGCATCCAGACCGGATCCTGAACCCGGTCGTGCATCCAGACCGGATCCAGAACCTGGTCCTGCATCCAGACCAGATCCTGAACCCGGTCCATCAGCATCTGGAAAAGAAAACCACTTTAACGTCTTCATCTGGACCAAGAAAGACAGACTGAATCAACTCGTGTCACGGTGAAATCTACTGTTTTCTGGTGCAAAAAGGCTGAAGGTTCTTCTGAGATGTTCCTCCTGAAGGTTGGATGGATTTGATCCTGGATTCAGACACTAGAACCCCAAGAAACTGCAAAAATACAACAGGTTTCATCTTTAAGGACGATCAAATAAACTTCAAGAAGAACAGTCAAGTTCTGAAGACTAGAACCAGACCTGCATGAAGGAGGTTCTGGTCCAAAAGGCTGAAAACTGCAGATCTGGAACTAAAGGAACATCAGCAGAAGACCAAGTGGATTTAAGGATTATTTTGGAGATAAATAAACACGTCTTCTATTACATGAAAAAAGAAGAACTTGAATGACTTGAAGAATCTGGACAAATGAAGGACTGACGGTTCCTTCGTGGAGTTTTTTTTTGACCCAGGCTCTGGACGTCTGAAGATAAACCAGACCCGGTTCATTTGTAGTCCTGGTTCTGGAGCTTTGGATTCCACACCCTGAAGGCTTCAGGTCTTTGAAGGATTAGACTCCGGAGGGTTCTCCGCATAATTCATCCGACTCGGGAGAAGGTGAAGCTGAGGAGATAACACCGACTTTGGGATCCGGGTTCTGCAGAGTCCAGGATCCAGGAAGGACCCTCTTGGGTGGGGGGGTGAGGTCTGGACGGACCCTGGATGTGGATTTACTTTGGACTCCGACACCTGTTGCGTTGACGGACGGACGTCGGCTTGTGTTTGGTTCAAGATGATGGATTTCTGAAGAGTGAGTAGAGATAATCCTGTTAGTTCTGGGGCATTAGTCAGAGTTAAGGGATGGCAAAACCCTTAGTCCATACTTAGTTAAGGGTTAACGAACGGTTCCAGAACAAAGAAAACGAACGTTAAATCATACCAATAAGAATATAACCAATGATTTAAAAAGCATTAACAGGCGTGTAATAAAGGATTTAATATGTCTTAAGTGCAAAGTAAAAGATTTAATGACTGTTAACAAGTTCAAGATAAGGGATTTAATAAGTGCTAATAAGTCCATAATATACGATTTAATAAGAAGTTAATAATAATAAAGGATTTAATAAGTGTTAACAAGTTCAAGATAAGGGATTTAATAAGTGTGAAGTAAAAGATTTAATACGTCTGAATAAGTGGACAGTAAAGGATTTAATAAGTGTTAATAAGGGATAAGAAAACCTTTAGTCCATACTTAGTTAAGGGTTAATGAACGGTTCCAGAACAAAGAAAACGAACGTTAAATCATACGAATAAGAACAGAAAGAAGAACAATCTGTAGAAGGAATTTATTAAAGCAGGATTTTCTGTTAATAATTACATAATAAAGAATTCATTAACGCGAAAAAAATTAAGATGAAAATTTTTAATAAATGTAAAAGATTTATTAACGTTAATAAAACTAGGATGTCACTAGTTACAGATTATTAAATATAAAGGGTTTAATGTTAATAAGCATTATCTATTTAGTAAGTCTAAATAAGTGGATAATAAAGGATTCACTAAGTGTTAATAAGAAGGTGACAAAGGACTTAATAAGCATTAATAAGTGCATAATAAAGGATTTAATGAGTGTTAACAAGTTCAAGATAAGGGATTTAATAAGGTTGGAGTAAAAGATTTCATAAGTCTAAGTAAGTGGAGAGTAAAGGATTCACTAAATGTTAATAAGTACATGATAAGGGATTGAATGAGTGTTAACAAACGCACAATAAAGGATTTAAAAAGTCTAAATAATAATTGCATTAACGGACAGACGTCGGCTTGTGTTTGGTTCAAGATGATGGATTTGTGAAGAGTGAGTCGAGATAATCCTGTTAGTTCTGGGGGATTAGTCAGAGTTAAGGATAATAAAACCCTTAGTCGATACTTAGTTAAGGGTTAACAAACGGTTCCAGAACAAAGAAAATAAATTGTACTTTGTACAAGCACCTGAAAATAAGAATATAAAGAAGAACAATCTGTAGAAGGAACTTATTAAAGCAGGATTTTCTGTTAATAATAAACGTGAATAAAATTAAGATGAAAATTTTTAATAAATGCAAACGATTTATTAACGTTAATAAAACTATGATTTCACTAGTTACAGATTAATAAATATAAGGGTTTAATGTTAATAATTAAACATAATATGGGATTTGATGAGTCTTAAAGTGAATGATAAAGGATTTAATAAGTGCATAATAATGGATCTAATGAGTGTTAATAAATTAAAGATAAGGGATTTAATAAGTGCTATGGATTGGGATTGGCTCTGTCAACTCAACACAGATTTTTTAATGGTAAGTTTTTTTTTTTGTTTGTTTTTGATCAATTACTAGAAATTTCAGGCGTTCCCTTTGGAATTTCAGGTGACCCTAAGGTTGAAAAACACTGTCTTAGATCTATATGAAAACAATATATATTGTATAAAGTGATCATCGTGGACAGAAGTACGATGGCTTTAGAAAAGGTAAACATGACTGATGAAATTTGAATACAGTGTGTTTTCTCCATCTGTAACGTATGAAGAAGAACTCGATGAAAACGACAGATTCCTATTGATTCAACAGCACACATGGATTCCATTCACGGTGGTTTTCTGATGTTCTGTCCTCCTATGACAGTTAATAGATGGTACATCCTATGACGATAATTAACTCTAACAAGCAGAGTTATAGTCGATTATTGAGACTGAACGGTTTGAAGTCTGATAAACGCTGTAGACCAGGGGTTTCAAACATACGGGCCGGGGCCCAAATGCGGTCCACCAAAGGTTCCAGTCTGACCCCTGGGATGAATTCACAAAGTGTAAAAACTCCACAGTCCAGGCTGTGGAACTCACTTTAGTTCAGGTTCCACACACAGACCGTACAGGTTTGATGTGAGAAAAATATTACATTATGTCTAGAAATAATGACAACTTCAAATTTTTGTCTTTGTTTTAGTGCAAAAAATAACATAAAATGATGAAAATATTTACATTTACAAACTCTCCTGTAACAATAAAATGTGAATAACCTGAACAAATATGAACAACCTGAAATGTCTGAAGAAAATTCTGCCCAATTTGAACTCTTTTTCATTTCATTCATTTTTCATTTTATTCATTCATTCCAATCTAAATGATTGAGCAGGATGAAGAAAACTTCTAATACCTGCCCCTTTCTTGAAGCATCTGCTTCCATCAGATAAGTTGCCGTTACACCTTTTACAGTAAACAGTTTACATGAGAGTCAATGCAAATAAAACAAATCCAACATCCATAAGTTCAATTATTTCATTCCATGCTTTTATAAAGCTTCTCTATTCTTTCCTTATCCAACCTCTTAAACTGAAAAACATTTGTCCAGCTCTTCTCTTCCACTGCCAAAGAATTCCACATCCTGACAGCCACAACACAAACACACATTTACTTCACATTAGTTCGAACCCTTCACTGTTTCAAGTTAAACCTCCTTCTGTGTTCTTCAACCTGTCATACTAAAACAAATAATCTCTGCAAATTTGCAGCAAAAGTCCGTTTCTCGCTCTAAAGACAATCAACGATGTCCTTAATTCAGCTAATTCTTCAAACTGAAACAATCCTGATTTAATAAACAACTCATTTGTATGTTCCCTGAAGTTAACATTATACATTCATCTTTTTGCTCTTTTCTGTCATAAAAACAATGGTTCTGTGTTCCTCGTGTGTGTTACCCCACACTTCAGTACAATAACTCAAATATGGCAGAATAAGTGAACAATATCACATTCTCATTGCTTTATAATCCAACACATATTTTGCTTTACTCAATACAGAAATATTTTTAGACACCTTTTTTAAAACACCAGCAGTATGTGGCTTCCATGTTAATTTATCGTCCACTATTACACCCAAAAAATGAAATTCTGAAACCTTCTCAATCATAACCCCATTAATAGACAATGAAACATGTTCTTCCTTTTTTCTATTCGTAAACACCATAAACTTAGTTTTATTCAAATTCACAGATAATTTGTTTATATCAAACCATTTTTTGAGTTGAACCATCTCATTCTTTATTTTCTGTACTAACGTTTTTAAATCATCTCCTGAACAAAGAAAGCTCGTATCATCCGCGAACAAAATAAACTGCATTATCTTTGATATATCACATATGTCATTAATATATAAAATAAATAATTTTCTGCCTGTTCCTCAGTGTTTAGTGTCTTTGTAGATCTGTTCCATAATGCACATGGAGAAATGATAAGATGAGGCAGAATATTGTTAAAATTGCACTTATTTTTCTTAAGAAATTTCAGTTTTTTCAGGTTATTCACATCTTTTTTGTTTGGATAGTTTATAAAAGTAAGTATTTACATAATTTAATGGGTTTTTTTGCACTAAAACACAGACATAATTTTGCAGTTGTCATTATTTACCGGTTATTCCGTTATTATTCTACTGGTTCGGTCCACTTCAGATCAAATCGGGCTGAATGTGGAACCTGAAAGAACAGGAGTTTGAGACCTTTAGTGGAAAACCTGGTGGAAAACAGCAGATAAACGCTCCTCGTAGACCTCCACCTCTGAGCCTCTTTCTGATTTCATCATCTTCTGAATGCGACGCTGGCGAGGATCTGCTTTTTCCATCGTTTCCCCTCCCTGGTGGTTTTGGATGTTTCAGTGAAAGCGACCGCAGCCTCATGAGGAATCTGAGCCACGGCCCGAAGAGCTGGACGCCGTCGCTCTGGATGCGTCAGCCAATCTGCACAACTCAAACAACATCTGCGAACCTCCGAACATCAGACGGGTTTCAGAGCAGCAACCCATCAGCAACCCGCCGTGAACTGTGGGGAAAAAAAGTCAAGATTTATTAGTTTTTCTGTAATGACACAAAACTCAGAGGGAGAAGTTAAAAATTAAGTAGCTAAAAAAAAAATAATAAAAAATACAACTGAGAGGAAAACTTTGATCAGTGAAGTTCAGAGTCAACACTGGAAAAGGCTGAAGACTCGCTCTGAAACTCCAACTTTATTCAGGGTTTTGTTCCACGTCTTTGTCAGTTTCAGACATCACAGTTCTGCTTCATCTATTTTTCTCAGGCTCAGATGGTCGTTTAGGTCAGAAACCTCCAGACTCTGTCAGACTCTTTATTTGAATTTCTCTGACACTTTTCCATCGTACGTCTGCGCAGAACTTTACCAATATTTACTAAATGTTGACAAAACAGAAGTTGGCGGGCCGCAATTGGGCCTCGGGCCGCATGTTTGAGAACCCTGGTTTAAGTGAAAGAATAAAGTCGGTCTTATTCAGTCTTTGGTCCAGATGTTTGTTTCCCTGTTCTTCATCCTTCACAGATCTCTTCTCTTCTTCATTTTCCTTTTATGCAGATCAGTGGCGGCTGCTCGTCTTCAGACAGGGGAAGCTCATTGTCGACTTACATCAAAAAAATTGTCAAGTTATTTAAACATAAATTCGTCCCTCCGTTCCTTGTGATTTGTGTATTTACAGTGCAAGAAATGAACCACTAATTTGGCAGTGGTTTCTCTGATTTCCCAGCAGAATGTGTGACGGTATTAAACTGAACTGTCAGTGAAGGAGCAGATCTGAAAACAGCTGTCAATCAAATGGGATTCAGCCTTTAGACCCATCCTCCAATCAGCACATGGAAGCTCAGCGTCCAGCCCAGCCAAGCTCCGCCCACAGCTCCATTCACCCCCAGAGACGCTGAGCGTCCGGGGGCGGGACAACATGGTGTCATTTATCCAATTAGCGTCCAGTTTAGAGTCAATGAAAAAACCAGTTCCACTCAGTCCCATTGAAGTGCATGGACGCTGAGCGTCTACGGACAAATGCACTGAGCAGAGATGGAGGAGAAAACACAGACACGGGAATGGAGGAGAAGTGAACAACATCCAGTCCACTGATCTGGGATCAAACTGATTCTGAACCAACTGGTCTGAGAGATGAACGTGTTCCAACACATTTGGAGTCAATGAAATGTCAACACAACTGAACAGATTTGAGCATTTAATTGGAGTCATTTTAGGGGAAGCTGAGCTTCCACTGCAGTCTGACAGAGAACACCTCTGGTGCAGACGTTCATTGGTCGTCTCTGAAATCTTTCCAGACTCTGATTTCCATCCGTCTGACGTTTGTTCTGTAGTCTGTGAGGCGCTAACTCCAGGACACACCAGTGGCTTTCGTTGGGTTTTTCAGTCAGTCAGTTTGTGCATTTCCACATTTGTCGAGACGCTGTTAGGCAAGTTTAACAAGTTTAAAGCATTGGGATAAAAAAAAACAACACACAAACTGAAAGAGAAACTTCAATCAGTAAAGTTCAGACTCTTAAGTGACTGAGAAGAAGATGATAAAAATATAATGTGATAATGTTCAGTGACTTCAGTCCATCTGGATGGAGAAGTCAAACTATGAAGATGAAGTCCGAAATGCATGAGAAAAACACAGACGTTCCCTGAGAATAAAGGAGGACATTTACAAGAGGAAACGTCACATTCACTCACTAAATCTGCACACCAGCGTCCTAACATAAGTGTTTTTAAAGCACTTTTTTTCCAATTATTTAGATAATTTGAATAACATTATAAATACTAAAGCAAGTAAAATACAAAGACTGTGTCAAACAGGAAAAGGACTAAAATAACTCCTAACTGTCTGAGTTTTTGGATCTAAACTTCTTTTTCTTCTTTTCTTACAGATTTCCGTCAAACATCGTCCATTTTCCAACATCAGCCAAAGTTTTTTTTGTCTTCGTTCATTCGTTCGTCGTCTCCAGAACTCGTCTTCTGAAGGTCTTTCTGGTCTTTTCTCTGGAGGAAACCCCAGGACACAGATTCAGTTCCTTCCTGTTTCCTGTCATTCCGACCTGAGGGGAAATGTGTGGTCGTCGGGTCGGACATGAAACGGTCCGGTCTGAGCGCGGACAAACAAACAAATGGCGTTTCCGAGTGGCGCTGGAGGTCGGACCGGGCCTGGGTTTTGGGTTTTGGATGGCGGTCTTCCTCACTGTTTGCTTTTTGATGGGCTGCTGATGTTGTGCGGCGTAGATTCAACTCCTCGGTGTGTTGTTTTTGGGGAAAATGCTGCAGTTTTACAGTGAAAAGCCTTTAATCAGTGTAAACGGGACCACAGAGGTTTAACCGGACCACAGTCACTGTTTGGATCCTGGATGAAAACAGCGAATTATAATGAACTTTTAAGTGATTTCAGAACAAACAGTGTCGCTTAAACATTAGGCTTTTAACTCATGGAGGAACAAACGGCGGTATTATTGAACCCAAAAGGATCTGGTTCTGTTTTGGCTCCGTCTGCACCTTTAAAACATCCACAAAAAAACCCCTTTAGTTCGACATTCACTCCGATTATTTCCAACCTCAGCTCCAAAGTTACGGCCAAACACTGGATGAGCTCAGATTTTAACGTTAATTTTGCACCATTTTCAAGACTTTAAATCAGATTTTTCACATTAGCTCTGGACACGTTTGTGACCGAACGGCAAAAATCTAAGTTACAGCTTAAAAAGTGCATAATATGGTTAAAGTTCACTGTTAATAAGCACATAATAAAGGTTTTACTAACGTTGATAAAGGTAATAACTGCATAATAAAGCACATCGGCATTAGTGCAAAATAAAGGACCTACTTAGCGATATTAAAAGAAATTAGAGCTGCAACCGATTAATCGATTAGGTGCTTGAAGCGAATGCAAAAATTCACGACTCCATTAATCGACTCGAATTGATTGAAGAGAAATATTCTATTGCAGTTTTCCTGAATGGAAGCTTCTTTGTGCGTCACAATAAGCGTCTGTGTGAAACACAACAGTGGAACCAATGTTTAACAGCAGAGAAATGAAGGAAATAAAGCTTTGATTCAGGAGAATTGTGGTTGAATGATCTTTTTTTTTTGAGTCAATTAATCGTCGATTAATCATTTCAGCTCTTAAAAGAAATTAATATTAATAAGGACATAATAAACCACTATTAAGTGCATAATAAGGTTTAAGTAGCCTTAATAAGGCAACTTAACATCGATAAGTAGTTAATAAATGTTTTACTAAGGTTAATAAAGCAAAATAAAGGTAGTAAGTGTGTAGTTCAAGACTGATTCATATCATTTTATTTTAATTTTTTTTTATGTTTTGTTTTTTATCAGAAAAGGAGCAAGATATCTCAGCTTTGCCATTCATACACATGATATCTATTAGAGTCCTTTTTGTATTTCTTATTTTATACAAACAATAGTGACAAACAGAAAATAAAAAAACTAAAAAACTAAACTAACATATGAACTGAGTGCTTACAGTTTTGGTATTTCTCACTTAAAAAAAAAACAATCAGCTTTCAATACCTCTGGGTTCTTTAAACATTATTAATAATTAATTATTCTTCTGTTCAGCACTTTGGTCCACAGCAGTTGTTTTAAAGTTTATAAATAAAGTTGGATTAGATCACAAAGTAAAACATAAGCAAAGAACAAAGACAGGGAGATTATAAAGAAGACATTTTTAGAGGAATGATACAAATTCTGGGCGGCTACAGGATACAAACTTAATCCACTGTCCCAAATTTGGCAAAAATTTGTCCATTTGGAAAATTTCATTCATATCATTTTAAATGCTTATGGTTTAATAAAGTGAGTTTACTGTTAATAAAAGTGTAAAATGAATTACTTATTTACTTCAATAAGTAACTTGAAAGTTTATAAGTTCATACTAAAAGATTAATTAACCTCAATAAAGCAAATTAAAGCTGAACAGGTGTTTAATAAAACCTTCGTTAACGTTAGCAGAGCTCGTTCACAAAGGACATTAAAGTTCAGTCTGAAACAACAGCTGACAAACCTTCTGAGGATCTACGGTTTCTGGATCCGGTCTCTGAAGGACCAGGACAGTTTCTGGATCCGGTCTCCTGAAGGACCTGGACGGTTTCTGGATCCGGTCTCCTGAAGGACCTGGACGGTTTCTGGATCCGGTCTCTGAAGGACCTAGGACAGTTTCTGGATCCGGTCTCCTGAAGGACCTAGGACAGTTTCTGGATCCGGTCTCCTGAAGGACCTGGACGGTTTCTGGATCCGGTCTCCTGAAGGACCTGGACGGTTTCTGGATCTGGTCTCCTGAAGGCCTCAGTCCAGAGCCTGACAATGGTCCCTGGAGGCCTGGTTCCTGGAGGGGGGGGCCGGGCCGGGGGTCTGTGCCTGCTCCGGTGGCTGGGTCTCAGGCTCTGGTCCCGTCGGGGGACGCTGGTCTTCGCTCTGCTCTGGTTCGGTTCCTGGTTGTTCCTCAACGGGCTGGTTCTGGTCCATCGGAGCATCATGTCCGACTACTGCACCGACGACAAGAGCAAGAGGATCCTGCACAGACTGGTGAGTCCACCCCCCCACCACCACCAAACACAAAAGTATCAGATATAGAGTCGAATATTCACTGAGTCCATAAAGGCAGGAGTTCATTCAACTCCAACTAAAACAGAACGGATCTGAGCCTGTTCTTAACCCAGTCTGTGTTTATATTAGGGTCGAGAATCTTAGTTTTCAGGCCGATACGATACGCATCTGGATACAGCATCTCCAATCCGATATACAGGGGTTGGACAAAATAATGGAAACACCTTCACCTCAAGATGATAATGCCTCAATCCATACAGCTAGAATTGTTAAAGAATGGCATGAGGAACATTCGAATGAAGTTGAGCATCTGGTATGGCCGGCACAGTCCCCAGACCTCAACATTATTGAGCATTTATGGTCAGTTTTAGAGATTCAAGTAAGACGTCGATTTCCACCGCCATCATCTCTAAAAGAGTTGGAGGGTATTCTAACTGAAGAATGGCTGAAAATTCCTTTGGAAACAATTCACAAGTTGTATGAATCAATACCTCGGAGAATTGAGGCTGTAATTGCCGCAAAAGGCGGACCTACACCATATTAAATTATATTTTGTTGATTTTTTTAAGGCGTTTCCATTATTTTGTTCAACCCCTGTATTAAAGATACAACTGTGGCATCTCATGGACAGACAGACAGACAGACGGACGGACGGACGGACAGACTGACAGACGGACAGACAGACGGACACCGGTAAAAACAGAACCTCCTTGGCGGAGGTAAAAACCCAGTATCTCCATCCACTGTCATTGATCCAACTCCATGGGTTTTACTGGTGAATCAATGTTGTAGAAGATGACAGTGTTTCCATGGTAACTACGGAGCCTCTGAACGTCCAAATATGGTCATATCTGATGACCATGAAAAGATGAAGAACTGTATTTTACACCAATTATTGACACGTATTGATCGGATTAATGGATCAACAGGAATTAAACAGTTCAGATCTGCAGATGGTTTGTGTCAGCGGTGGCTGTTTGGGTCTTTAAGGGTTAAAAGTTCAACGTTACTGATGGATCTCCTGTCCATTCAAGGAGTCTGCTGATTGGTTGATTTGCAGGAATGTAAAATGGTTCCAGTTTCCAGTTAATGGTCTGAGAGTCAGCGCGGTCGTCCTGTAATGACTGAATGTTTCGCGTCTGTTCGACTGTTTGTTCCAGGTTTCAGAAAAACAGCCGTGGGTCAATAGCCTTTAATGGCCTCAGGTTTTATCTCCTGTGGGAAAACGCTGATAAAACACTGTTTTCTTCAAACTCTGTCCTTCCTGGACCTGTTTCTCCTTCATCTCTGCTTCTTTTCCATTGCGTCTCTTGTGTTTTTCTTTCTTTTCTCTGAACGTCGTCGTTCATCCTCTTCTTTTCTGCTGTTTTTTTTACTCCTCTGTCGCTGAAGTTACACGGACAGGAAACATCCGGTTTATGGAGGTTTAGAGACTGATTTTACAGACGTCCTCCTTCCTCCATTAAATGTGATGTTGTCAGACTAAAAACCTGCACTTTCATGGAAAATAGAACTTTTATATTCCAGTCTAATCTCTGAAATTTTACAGTCATAAGTGAACAAGAAAAAAATCACAAATTTACAAGAGAATGACTCATATCCTGAATTTATAACGCCGTACATTTGAAAGGAAAAAAAGTTGGAAAGTTGTAAATTTAGGGGAACAAATTTGTATTTTCTGAGAACCCTGTGTTACATTTATCAAGGTAAAATAAAAAAAATCGGATATTTATAGGACAAAGATTTGAACATTGTTGGAGAAGAGAAAATTCATTTCAGAAACTCTGACATGAAACATGAATATTCACTGAAAAATGTCTAAATGGAAATGTACAAATTTATGTGAAAATAAATAAGTAAATAAATCAATCAATACAACTTGGAACACTGGATTAAAAAAAAGTAAAAAAAAAAAAAAAAAAAAAAAAATCTAGTATAGAAACAAATATAGAAACAATACTTAGCTTTTATTCTTATAGATCGTATTGAAAAACAAATTCAGGTTCTCAGGAAAATTGCCGCTTATCAATTAATCGTTAATCAATCGATAAGGTCAACCAACTAATGATTAATGGATTAATCAATAATTTGCATCCCTATTCTGAACAGATGACAGAGCTGCTTCACTCCTACAGGAGCATTAGCGCCACCAAGTGGACTGGAGTCTGCACGCACTCATTCAAGGCTCCGACGTCTCATTATAGTCGGCTGTTTTCGAAGTTCATCTGGTTTTGTCTTTTATCCAAGAAACTTCATCTGTTCTCAGCGAAGCATGTTCAAGAGTAAAAACTAATCTGGTTGAACTTCGGAAAACGACTGAACATCAGCGATGACCTGGACAAACGAAACTTCTACAGACGACGCTGTACGTTCAACCTGGGAGCGTCTGCGGAGCAAGGTTCTAATAGTTTTGGATTTTTCATTATAGTTTAGTTTTCTTTAGTTTTGAGGGTTTGTTTTCTGTAATTCAGTTCATTTTAATTTGTTTTTAGAGCAGGTTTGTAACTTTTTATTAGTTTTCCCATCAGGTATCCCAGACAGGACTCTGCTGCTTTCTCCCAACTTTAGTCTCCATGTTTCCAGGTAGAGTGGGGACCAGAAGACGACTGGAAACCACAAGTGAACACAAGTGACGGAGCAAAAAGTGTCGTATGGTGCTGCTCGCTAAAATTGCTACAGCGAAATAAACTGATTTCATATCAATCCGACACTGACAAAGACGAAAACGAAGGGAATTTTATCCATAATTTTTTTCCGTTTTAGTTAGTTTTGTAAACACACAATACAGTTTCAGTTAGTTATCGTTTTTTTTCTTTTAATTATAGTTTTTATTTATTTCAGTTAACGAAAATGTTTTCACAATTCTACACTCAACAAAAATATAAACGCACCACTTTTGTTTTTGCTCCCATTTTTCATGAGCTGAACTCAAAGATCTAAAACTTTTTCTGTGCACACACAAGGTTTATTTCTCTCAAATATTGTTCACAAATCTGTCTAAATTTGTGTTAGTGAACACTTCTTCTTTGCTGAGATAATCCATCCACCTCACAGGTGTGGCATATCAAGATGCTGATTAGACAGCAGGATTTTTGCACAGGTGTGCCTTAGGCTGGCCACAATAAAAGGCCACTCCAAAATGTGCAGTTTTATCACACAGCACAATGCCACAGATGTCACAAGTTTTGAGGGAATATGCACTGGTCATGCTGACTTCAGGAATCTCCACCAGAGCTTTTGCCTGTGAATTGAATGTTCATTTCTCTACCATAAGCCATCTCCAAAGCTGTTTCAGAGAATTCATGAAGAAGACTGTGTGAGGAAAATGGTGGTCACACCAAATACTGACTGGTTTTCTGACCCCCCTGGACCACCCAATACAGTAAAAGTGCACATTTTAGAGTGGCCTTTTATTGTGGCCAGCCTAAGTCACACCTGTGCAATAATCCTGCTGTCTAATCAGCATCTTGATATGCCACACCTGTGAGGTGGATGGATTATCTCAGCAAAGGACAAAGGAGAAGTGCTCACTAACACAGATTTAGACAAATTTATGAACAATATTTGAGAGAAATAGGCCTTTTGTGTACAGAGAAAAAGTTTTAGATCTTTGAGTTCAGCTCATGAAAAATGGGAGCAAAAACAAAAGTGGTGCGTTTATATTTTTGTTGAGTGTAGTTTTCATCATTCTGTTAGTTTTCGTTAACGATAATAACCTTGCTGCGGAGTCGATCATGATACCTGGTGGTGAAATCTGGATCCTGTTCAGTTCGGTGTTTTAGCTGATGTCAAATGGTCCGTTCTTACAGAAACACAGTCCGAACTCCGTCCCACTGCATCACATGGAAAAGTGCATTTATTGAAGAATCAGTAAAAATGTAAATATTGGGGCTGGTCGGAGTAAAGAGCCCAGATTAAACATGATGTACTCATGCTATGTCTTGTCCATATATGGACGTGGTGGGTTTATGAGGGGATCAGCCTGTAACTTCACTCCTTCACCACTCGTATTTTCAAAGTCCAGAAGCAGAAGAAGCAGCTGGTTTTAGGAAACAAACACAGATTCCCAGAGTAATCCGTTTTCCATCCCACAGACTGCGACGTCGCCCTCCCTCCTGATATTAAACTTCTCCCAGATCCAAAGTGGAAACTGATGAAATCCCAAATAAACACTGAGATCCAAAGTCAACAAACTCAGCATGTTTTGTGAACTAACGGCGCTCGGCTGCTTCATCCGTCTCCGTCTGGAAAACGAAACGAAAACGCAGACAGAGGGAAAGTGGAGGTTTTGTGTTCCTGGACAGTTGTAATCCAGGACAGATGCACAAGCGGAGGTTTTCTGAGCTGAAAACCAAGGTTATTATCATTAACGAAAACTAACGAAATGACCAAAACTAGAACTGAAAAAACATTTTCGTTAACTGAAATAAATAAAAACTATGATTACAAGAAAAAAAACGATAACTAACTGAATCTGTATTGTGTGTTTACAAAACTAATTAAAGCATTTAAAAATTATAGATAAAATTCCCTTCGTTTTTGTCTTTGTCAATGTCGGATTGATACGAAAGCGATTTATTTCGCTCTAGCAATTTTAGCTAGCGGCACCATATGACACTTTTTGGTCCGTCACTTGTGTTCACTTGTGGTTTCCAGTCGTCTTCTGGTCCCCACTCTACCTGGAAACATGGAGACTAAAGTTGGGAGAAAGCAGCAGAGTCCTGTCTGGGATTTATTTGAATACGACGACAGAGAAGAAGAGAAAAGAGACGACTGAACTACAACTAAACTAAAACTAAGCATTTAGAAAAAAATGAAAACTAATAAAAACTAGCGAATCTGCTCTAAAAACTAATTAAAACTGACTGAACTAGAGAAAAAAAGTCCAAACTAAATACAACTAAACTAGAATGAAAAATCCAAAACTATTAGACCCTTGCTGAAAACAAAGCTCAGTGTTGTGTTCACTGACTGACAGGTAATCCTGCTGTTGTTGACACGATTTAGCGGATTACTGCTCAGCTTTCTTTTGCGTCCGTTGTTCAGGCTTGTCCTGGCGGCTTCAGGTGTGGAAATAACCTGAGGTAAAGCCTCGTCAATCCTCGTCCTTCCTGTCGGATCATCCTCAGACCTTCGACCCCGTCGGATTAAAGGGCCGGCGATGAAACACTGTTTCAGCCGACACTTGAAGCCGTTTGAGTGACAGGTTTACACTGAAGTTAAAATGACAAGAGGTGAAGCAAAGAGTCTGCAGCTGTTTTATCAAAAGAAAAAAAAAAAAAACAGGATTAAAGGCAAATAACAGAGTGAAGTTGAAGAAGAACAGGCTGCAAACACTGAAGTGACAAAGAGCATGTGGAGGAAAAAGGCTTCGTCAGGTTCATCACGTTTAGAAAATGAAGCTTAAATGAGAAGACTGTGACAGATGAACTTTAACTGGTTTGTTCTAACACAAGGGTGTCAAACATGCGGCCCGGGGGCCAAATCCGGCCCGCCAAAGGGTCCAGTCCGGCCCTAGGGATGAATTTGTGAAAAGCAAAAATTACACAAAGATATTAACAATCCTTTTAGTTCAGGTTCCACATTCAGACCAAAATGATCTAAAGTGGGCAGGACCAGTCAAACACTATCATAGTAACATAGAAAAAGTGACAACTCCAAATGTTTCTCTTAGTAAATGTAAATATTTCCATGTATTTACACTAAAACAAAGTCTAATTTTGCAAAAAATGTGAATAGCCTGAACAAATATGAACCTGAAATGTCTTAAGAGAAGTAAGTACAATTTTACCAAATATTCTGTCTGTTATTAAATGTTTTGTGTTTGTAGATCCACTGTGATCTGTAAGTTCTAATGAACATGTGGAAATGATAAACTGAGGCAGAATAGTGTTAAAATTACACTTATTTTTTCCACATTCAGCTAAATTTGATCTAAAGTGGGATGAACCAGTAAAATAATAACATAATATATAAATAAATAATGTCAACTCCAAACTTTTCTCTATGTATTAAGAGTGAAAAAAGTAAATTTACATTATGAACAGGTTTACATCTACACACTGTCCTTTCAAACAATGTGAATAACATGAACAAACTGAAAAAATAAGTGTAATTTTAACACTATTCTGCCTCAGTTTATCATTTCCACATGTTCATTAGAACTTACAGATCACAGTGGATCTACAAACACACAAAACATCTAATAACAGACAGAATATTGTTAAAATTGTACTTACTTCCCTTAAGACATTTCAGGTTGTTCATATTTTTTCAGGTTATTCACATTTTTTGTGCAATTATTCTTTGTTTTAGTGTAAATACATGAAAATATTTACATTTACAAAGAGAAACATTTGGAGTTGTCATTATTTCTGTTATTCTGATCGTATTTGACTGGTTCTGACCCACTGCAGATTGAATTGGTCTGAATGTGGAACCTGAACTAAAAGGATTGTTCATATGTTAGTGTAATTTTTGCATTTCAGATTCATCCCAGGGGCCGGACTGGACCCTCTGGTGGGCCGGATTAGGCCCCCAGGCCACATGTTTGACACCTGTGCCTTAGACCATCAGACGTCCAGACCTAATGATGCTGTGGTCGTTGAATCTCGAACCCAGCTGATCTGTTGGTTCATGTCCAGGTTCTGCTGGTCTTCAGATGGTTGAACAGTTGAATATCCAGAGCAGGAAGCAGAGCAGGCCCAAACAGAACAGCTGACTGTAGATCTGGGCTTCAGTATCCGCTGGTTTCAACACCAGGTCACGGGTCGCAGAAAAAAATACACTCTTGGGAAACTCTGGTCGGTCGTTCATCTCAGACGTTCAGCGGCTCCACATGAGGAAATAAACCATCTGGAATGAAAGTCAAGACTCAGGACTTCTGGAACTTTCGATTAGATTCATGGTTACGGTCTTAAACAGGTACAAGTACTTCACAACAGACTGCAGTCCAGTGTCCAGTCCTAGTAAACAGTCCTACGAACTGGACTCTCCTCTCTAGTCCCTGGCATAGACTCCAGAGTCTGATCCCCTATGGTTGGACCCCACCCTCTTATAAAGTAGAACCACCCAGTTTTGGTCTTCCAATCCAGACCACTGTCCCTGACCACCATGCGTCCATGGAAACCTGCCGTCAAGACAAACCCACAACATCAGTCCTTCTGAACAACAAAAACAATTTTTTTCAATTATCAATTTCCATGTATGAGTTTCAATTTTGTATCATATTTGATCCATCAGGTCTCAATGCTCAAATATTATTTTTGAACAAACAAAAAAATAATCTAACACAAACATGTCTAATAAATAGTTAATTCCTTTTCAATAGGGTCCCAGTTCTTCCTCCTTCCTCATTAATGACAGTCTTGTAGTGTCACTGGAAAGGCCTCTGGTGAATGAACTCCTCCCCCTGGTGGATTATCTGTGTACTGCCTGTATCTAATTGTATACATCAGGTTTTTCAAGACAAAAAATATCCCACTGATCATGTAGAGGGCTTCAAAACTCATGTATCAAATATGATACGTTTGGCATTAAAGGGTTAATGACAGACTGGCCGAATACGATGAAGTAAAGTTTTTTGAGAAGAAGAAGAAAGTCAATAATAACAAACATGGCGACAACAGTGGAAGTGTTTACTAATGTTAACATTCAGAAGACTAGTTTTCATAAATATGTCGGTAGTTTTTCACCAACTCACACAGTCACTCTTTGAAAGTTTCTGTTATTTATGGAAATTATTCTCTTCAAATCTCAACACTGCCCCCTGTGGTTCCCAGTGGTACTGCTCCGTATTCTCCTTCTGGGTTCGCATCCATAAGGTCCTGGAAAACGGACAGAAATACGAACGTGATGTAGGTAGAGGACAACAGAACGCTCCGTCTGCGTCTTTAACGCAGAGCAGGGCTGTCAAAGTCATGTTAGTTCAGTTCCACATTCAGCCTAATCTGATCTAAAGTGGGCCGGACCAGGAAAATAATAGAAATAATAGAATAATAACTTTTGAGTGAAAAAAGTAAAATTCCGTAATGAAAATGTTTACATCTAGGAATTGTACTCAAACTTAACACGAACAAATATGCACAACCTGAACATTCTTTAGTAAAATAAGCGCAATGTTAACAATTTTACGCCTTGATGTATCATTTATACATTTGCATCACAACTTACAGATAACAGTGGATCTACAAATACACAAAACATTAAATAACAGGCAGAATATTATTAAAATTCTACATACTTCTCTTAAGACATTTCAGGTTATTCACATTTTTTTTTTTTTTTTTTTAAATAAAAGGCTAGTCTGGAAATGTAAACATTTGTGTGATTTAACTTTTTTTTTTACACTAAAACAAAGAGAAAAATCTACAGTTTTGGTTATTTATAGGTTATTATGACAGTATTTTACTGGTCTGATCATTTTTAGATTGAATTGACCTAAAATGATTTTAACATCCTTGATTGTTCATATCTTCAGTGTAAATTTTGCATTTCATAAATTCATCCCAGGGGCCGGATTGGACCCTTTTGCGGGCCGGATTCGGCCCCCAGGACGCATGTTTGACACCTGTGACGTAGAGCATAAATGAGGCCTTAGTGGATCTGCTGCTCCTCCATATCCAGAGGAGCAGGATGAGGAGGTCCACCTGGTCTGGACACCTCCCGGTCTGGTGTTCCGTGTCCAACCAGGACCAGGAGGACCATCAGTGGAGTATTTTCAGTGTGTTTGAATACTTTAATATTGGTAGTAGATCTGTGGATGTCCTCCTCCCATGTTCTATCAGGGTCTGCAGCACAGAACCCTGTTTATACGCTGCAGAATCTCCAACATTAGCATCTCCAGTCTGGTTTCTTGGTTTCTTGGCCGTAGATGTCGATGGATTGTCCATATTTTAACATAAATGAGCATCTGCTGCTGCAGTGGATGAGATGAACCACGTAAACCCAGAATCAACAACAGGAGGTTTTTTTCTCCACATCAGATGGAGTGTGTTCCTTCAGCCGCACTGATGTCAATATTACAACATCAAACACTGATTTAATGTAAAATTCCTTATCAACTCCATCTGAATGCTGCTGATTTCATATTCATGACATTTCCGAGGGTGAAGTATTGATAAAAAAGACATCTGAAGGCATAAAGTAGATTTCATTGTTTTTGGAGGAAGGCCTGATGTCATTGGGGAAGTTTAGATCAATGTTGAAGTACTGAGTGAACTCAAAAGTCTTCTATTTTATCATATTGTCTGTGTTTCTGTTCTTGTTTTTGGTCAGTTTCTTTCACACTAAATGTTCTACGATCCCATTAAAAAAGGGGAGACACAAACATCCTCCATTGACAATAATCATCTACCAGTCTAAACTGTTTAATAACTAGTAATCCATTAATCCTAATAGTACATGTCAATAATTGGTGTAAAATACAGTTCTTCATCTTTTCATGGTCATTAGATATGACCCATTTGGACGTTCAGAGGCTCCATAGTTACCGTGGAAACACTGTCATCTTCTACTACATTGATTCCCCAGTCAAACCCATGGAGTTGGATCAATGACAGTGGATGGACACACTGGGTTTATGTTCAGTTAATGACAGATTGGACTGAAAAAAAGCAAAAATGAACTAAAATGAACTAAAAAAAAAAAAAAAAGAGAATAAAATAAGCAACAAAATGACTAAAAACAGTCAAAGCGATCAATAAAATGAACAATAAATCAACAAAATAATAAATAACATGAACAACATAAACCAAAAACTGAACACAATAAAAATAAGATAGTGTTTGATGAAGTATCTGTAATGCTTGATGAAGTATTTGTAGTGTCTGATGAAGTATTTGTAGTGTTTAACGAAGTATTTGTAGAGTCTGACAAAGTATTTGTAGTGTTTGACGAAGTATTTTTAGTGTTTGACAAAGTATTTGTAGAGTCTGACGAATTATTTGTAGTGTCCGATGAAGTATTTGTAGTGTCCGATGAAGTATCTGTAGTTTTTGAAGCAGTATTTGTAGTGTTTGATAAACTATTTGTAGTGTTTGACGCAGTATTTGTAGTGTTTGATAAAGTATTCGTAGTGTTTGTTGGAAATGGTTGTTTTTTTCGCCTCCTGCGGTGGGCGTGGCCTCACCGGTGTGGGTTTCAGACCTCTCAGCTGCTCCATCGTCTGTCAGACTCAAACACAGACATTTCATTTCCTCACTCACCCCAATTTCATCCAATAACGACAAAAAAAACGAGCAATCTGCCGTCTGCCGTCTCCGGCTGCCAATCAACCCGCTGCTGTTGCCTGGCAACCGCAGGAAGCTGGATCAGACCTCACACTTTGTTTGTTTTGAGCCGAGATGAAAATGTTCCCGAGATAAAAAACCAAAAAACATGTCATAGTTGAGAACAGCCTGAGAGGAAAAGCAGAAAATCAGAGGATCAGAAGGTGGACTGACGCACTGTCGACTCGGGTACATCCACGGTTGCCACGGTGACTGAAAGCTGTGATTACTGGATGCACTGAAAAAGTCATTCTAAAGGAACAGAGACTCAACCGTCCTCGTTTTGCTGCAATAATGCACTAATGAAACTGTTTTCAAGAGTTAAATCCCAATAAGTCTGACACTGGGCTTTTACGGAACTCCATTGAACTCCATTTTTATGGAAGTAAATCATTCTCATCAGATTTTGAATTTCAACAACCACTGAATTTTTTTGCACTGAAATTAAGTATCGGAATTTTTTGTCTCTGAATTCAACTATGTTCATAAATTTAGAATAAAAAAATTCAGATGCAAAAAATTCAGACGCAAAAAATTCCGATCACACATCCAGGACACCAAGGATAAATAATCGATTCTGTCTCAAGTCGAACCGACAGCCAGCCAGTCGAGTTACGTTAGGTTGGTCATGTGACGCCGATGTAGGAAGATGGTCAGTGCGGATGTGTGATCTGAATTTTTTGCACCTGAATTTTTTGCTTTTGAATTTTTTGCATCTGAATGTTTTGTATCTGAATTTTTTTTATTCTAAATTTATGAGCACAGTCAAATTGAGAGACGAAAAATTCAGATACTTAATTTAAGTGTAAAAAAAAAATCAGATATTAAATTTCAGTGCAAAAAAAATTCTGACACTTAATTTCAGTGCAAAAAAAAAAATCCAGATACTTAATTTCAGTGGAAAAAAAATTCAGTGCTAGAAATTCAGTGGCTGTTATAATTCAACATCTGATGAGACAGATTTACTTCCATACATCTTCATCATCTCTTAAACAATTTCCTGCAAAGGATCAATAAAGTATCTATCTATCTATCTATCTATCTATCTATCTATCTATCTATCTATCTATCTATCTATCTATCTATCTATCTATCTATCTATCTATCTATCTATCTATCTATCTATCTATCTATCTATCTATCTATCTATCTCGTATTGATCTGGATTTAATGAGCAGGATCTAAAATCCCGCTGTGGATCAAGTCCCAGCAGAGGAACCAGACCGGGTCCTGGTTTTCTGGCTTTTGTTGCTTGTTTCCAGTTTTAAGGCCAATTACAGCCTTTCAGTGTGGAGACTTTTATCCCAGTGTTAAGAATCCGTCCACGCAGACGGAGTTCAGCCGCCGGCAGAAGGTTTTGCTTCATGAAACACAGCTTAGCTGTATTTAAGCAGACTGGGCTGCTTTCTACCCCGTCTGTTTCTGCAGCGTTTGTACTTTTTACTCAAGTAAATGATCTGAATATTTCTTCCACCACTTGTTTTCTAGATAAATGTGCTGTTCTCTCTCTTCTGTCCCTGCAAAGAAACAAAGCAGGCCATAAAATATGTAGCGTCAGGCCTTAAATAGGCAGAGGAATTCCAGAGCCACGACAGGGTTTGACCACGCAACACATCGGCCATTAAACCATAAATAGTCAGAGAAACAGCAGAACGTACAGAATTCAGCGTCAATAGAAAACATGTGTGCGGCGCTGCATGGATATCAGCCAGAGGAGGCCGAGTTACGGAGAGAAACGGACGAATATGTCACCAAATATCAGGAAAAGGCATCACAATATGAAAATATGGGCTGAGTGTCACATTAGAGGTTAAAAACAGAAAAAAGAGGCTTTTAAGATGTTCTGACATGAAGAAAAGATGATTTACATCTGAGATTTTATTGATGAAATATCTGATGAAGTATTTGTAGTGTTTGACAAAGTGTTTGTAGTGTTTGATGCAGTATTTGTCGTGTTCAATGAAGTACTTGTAGCGTTTGACGAAGTATTTATAGTGTTTGAAGAAGTATTTGTAGTGTTTGATGAAGTATTCGTAGTGTTTGACGAAGTATTTGTGGGGTTTGACAAAGTATTTGTCGTGTTTGAAGAAGTATTTGTCGTGTTTGAAGAAGTATTCATAGTGTTTGAAGAAGTATTTGTAGTGTTTGACGAAGTATTTGTGGGGTTTGACGAAGTATTTGTCGTGTTTGAAGAAGTATTTGTAGTGTTTGATGAAGTATTTGTAGTGTTTGATGAAGTATTTGTAGTGTTTGACAAAGTGTTTGTAGTGTTTGATGCAGTATTTGTAGTGTTTGACAAAGTATTTGTAGTGTTTGATGCAGTATTTGTAGTGTTTGATGAAGTACTTGTAGCGTTTGACGAAGTATTTATAGTGTTTGAAGAAGTATTTGTAGTGTTTGATGAAGTATTCGTAGTGTTTGACGAAGTATTTGTGGGGTTTGACGAAGTATTTGTCGTGTTTGAAGAAGTATTTGTAGTGTTTGATGAAGTACTTGTAGCGTTTGACGAAGTATTTATAGTGTTTGACAAAGTATTTGTAGTGTTTGAAGAAGTATTTTATATATTATATGGACAAAAAGAATATTACTGGAATAGTCAGAAAGAAAAAAATTTGAGAAAAGTCACAATATTGGACTTTTGTAATGAATGACAGAATGATTCAAGTCCATTTAAAGTGAATGGGTGTAAAAATGTGTCCAACACCGTGTGAATTAAATAGTGAATAGTGTGAAAGTTGTGAACCAAACGTGCAGCTGAACTCCATTAAACCGTCCCAGGAACAAAATAAAACCTGTTTCACACTTAATAAAACCACAGTCCCACAGTGAACGAGTTAAAAAAACAGCTGTGTTTAGATTTAGACGAATAAAAGGAAAAGACTGAGATGGATGGAAGAAGACGGAGGAAAAGATCAGACATGATGTTTGTGTCAGAGAAGAAGACGATAAAGAGACGGATGAAAAGAGAGCGACGGGTTTCAGGACAAACGTGACAGAAAATTTAAAAAAAACATCAGAACAGACAAAAAATAGATAAAAACTGAAAAAACAGATAAAAACATAAAAACAGACTTTAGGACAGTTTTTAGGACAGACATTAGGACAGTTTTTAGGACAGACATTAGGACAGTTTTTAGGACAGACTTTAGGACAGTTTTTAGGACAGACATTAGGACAGTTTTTAGGACAGACATTAGGACAGTTTTTAGGACAGACTTTAGGACAGTTTTTAGGACAGACATTAGGACAGTTTTAGGACAGACATTAGGACAGTTTTTAGGACAGACATTAGGACAGTTTTAGGACAGACTTTAGGACAGTTTTAGGACAGACATTAGGACTGTTTCTAGGACAGACATTAGGACAGTTTTTAGGACAGACATTAGGACAGTTTTTAGGACAGACATTAGGACAGTTTTTAGGACAGACTTTAGGACAGTTTTTAGGACAGACATTAGGACAGTTTTTAGGACAGACATTAGGACAGTTTTTAGGACAGACTTTAGGACAGTTTTTAGGACAGACATTAGGACAGTTTTAGGACAGACATTAGGACAGTTTTTAGGACAGACATTAGGACAGTTTTAGGACAGACTTTAGGACAGTTTTAGGACAGACATTAGGACTGTTTCTAGGACAGACATTAGGACAGTTTTTAGGGCAGACATTAGGACAGTTTTAGGACAGACTTTAGGACAGTTTTTAGGACAGACTTTAGGACAGTTTTTAGGACAGACATTAGGACAGTTTTTAGGACAGACATTAGGACGGTTTTTAGGACAGACTTTAGGACAGTTTTTAGGACAGACATTAGGACAGTTTTTAGGACAGACTTTAGGACTGTTTTTAGGACAGACATTAGGACAGTTTTTAGGACAGATGTTAGGACAGTTTTTAGGACAGACATTAGGACAGTTTTTAGGGCAGACTTTAGGACAGTTTTTAGGACAGACATTAGGACAGTTTTTAGGACAGACATTAGGACAGTTTTTAGGACAGACTTTAGGACAGTTTTTAGGACAGACATTAGGACAGTTTTAGGACAGACATTAGGACAGTTTTTAGGACAGACATTAGGACAGTTTTTAGGACAGACATTAGGACAGTTTTTGGGACAGACATTAGGACAGTTTTTAGGACAGACATTAGGACAGTTTTTAGGACAGACTTTAGGACAGTGTTCTGCTGTATTCAGAGTCTTTTCTGTCCTTTTCTGGGGGTTGGAGTTGTAGGTGTCAGTTGCCGTTCCATGTGTGCTGCAGTGCATTGTGGGTCAGCCGGTTGCCGGGGGCGACTTGGACCTGCTTGATCATTTGCCCAGGTTTGTTTGTGAGTGTGTGTGTGTGTCTGTGTCCAGTCGGGTATTCCGATCAAAGTGAGGTCCGCTGGGTGTTTAGAGGGCGTTTGGAGGACATGTTAAAGGACATGTTAAAGGACATGTTAGAGGACATGTTAGAGGATACTTGGAGGACGTTTGGAGGACATGTTAGAGGACATGTTACAGGATACTTGGAGGACGTTTGGAGGACATGTTAGAGGACATGTTAGAGGACATGTTGCAGGACACTTGGAGGACGTTTGGAGGACATGTTAAAGGACATGTTAGAGGACATGTTAGAGGACATGTTAGAGGATACTTGGAGGACGTTTGGAGGACATGTTAGAGGACATGTTAGAGGACATGTTAGAGGATACTTGGAGGACGTTTGGAGGACATGTTAGAGGACATGTTAGAGGATACTTGGAGGACGTTTGGAGGACATGTTAGAGGACATGTTAGAGGACATGTTGCAGGACACTTGGAGGACGTTTGGAGGACATGTTAGAGGACATGTTAGAGGACATGTTAGAGGGCATGTTAGAGGATACTTGGAGGACGTTTGGAGGACATGTTAAAGGACATGTTAGAGGACATGTTAGAGGATACTTGGAGGACGTTTGGAGGACATGTTAGAGGACATGTTAGAGGACATGTTAGAGGACATGTTGCAGGACACTTGGAGGACGTTTGGAGGACATGTTAAAGGACATGTTAGAGGACATGTTAGAGGATACTTGGAGGACGTTTGGAGGACACTTAGAGGACATGTTAGAGGACATGTTAGAGGATACTTGGAGGACGTTTGGAGGACATGTTAGAGGACATGTTGCAGGACACTTGGAGGACGTTTGGAGGACATGTTGGACGACAGTTCTCATTTGTCCTACGGCTCTGTTCATTCTGTTTAGCTTTCATGCATTCCAGTCTGTGATTTAATCTGTGGACGTTTTCTGAATGAAAAGTTTGGAGATGGTTTGATGTTCACAGACAAACTGCACAGATTCAACTGAAGTGTCTGCTGAGGTGCATTGTGGGTAACCAGTCTATCATAATCATGTTCACCGTGGACTGTTTGATTTTATTCTCATCTCCTTTGTCTTTTACACTTTATTTGATCTTTTGCGTCTCGTTGCGTTTGTCGTGTGTTATATTTTCCGATGGATCGTCTTTTCTGTTATTGTTTCATCCATTTCAGATCAAATAATGAACGCACTAACCCTTACAGACCCAAACGTCCACCTTTAACCCTTACAGACCCAAACGTCCACCTTTAACCCTTACAGACCCAAACGTCCACCTTTAACCCTTACAGACCCAAACGTCCACCTTTAACCCTTACAGACCCAAACGTCCACCTTTAACCCTTAAAGACCCAAACGTCCTCCTTTAACCCTTACAGACCCAAACGTCCACCTTTAACCCTTACAGACCCAAACGTCCACTTTTAACCCTTACAGACCCAAACGTCCTCCTTTAACCCTTACAGACCCAAACGTCCACCTTTAACCCTTACAGACCCAAACGTCCACTTTTAACCCTTACAGACCCAAACGTCCTCCTTTAACCCTTACAGACCCAAACGTCCACCTTTAACCCTTACAGACCCAAACGTCCACTTTTAACCCTTACAGACCCAAACGTCCACCTTTAACCCTTACAGACCCAAACGTCCACCTTTAACCTAAACCATCTACTGATCTAAACAGTTTAATTCCTGTTGATCCACTAATCCTATTAATCCATGTCAATAATTGATGTCAAATACAGTTCTTCATCTTTTGATGGTCACCAGATATGACCATATTTGGACGTTCAGAGGCTCAGTAGTTACCGTGGAAACAAGAAAAAGTGACTTTTTCAGCAAATCTATCAAAAACTGAATGTAAAACCCAGTGTGTCCATCCACTATCATTGATCCAACTCCATGGGTTTGACTGGGGAATCAGTGTTGGAGAAGATGAGTTTAATTGTTTACTCATCTTTTTCTGATTTGTAAATAATTGGTGTAAAATACAGTTCTTCATCTTTTCATGGTCATCAGATATGACCATATTTGGACGTTCAGAGGCTCCGTAGTTACCGTGGAAACACTGTCATCTTCTCCAACATTGATTCCCCAGTCAAACCCATGGAGTTGGATCAATGACAGTGGATGGACACACTGGGTTTATGTTCAATTAATGAGAGATTGGACTGAAAAACAAAAAGCAAAAATGAACTAAAATGAAATAAAAAAAAAAAAAAAGAGAGAAAAAAATAAGCACCAAATGACCAAAAACAGTCAAAGCGATCAATAAAATGAAGAATAAATCAACAAAATAATAAATAACATGAACAACATGAGCCAAAAACTGAACACAACAATAAAAATAAGAAAGAAAACAAACAAAAATAAAGAATAATTTAAAAATAATAAACATGGAGAATCTAAACAGGAAAATTAACACAAACAGTGACAGTAATGAATCAAATGAGCCAAATCCATTTAAAAAATTGGGAAAAGAAAAAAATAAACCAAAAACTTAACAAAATTGAAGAAAAAAAATGACAAAAAATAAGCAAGAAAATGAACAACAACAAAGAAAATTAACAAAATAATAAATAACATGGAGAAAATATGCAAGAAAATTAACACAGGCAGCAAAAGTAATGAATCAAATGGACAAAATTAATAAATAAACTTTCTCTTCAGTTTTCTGTTTTTTATATAATAACCCTCAACTTTAATCTGAGCTTTAATGAACATCTACATGATCAGTGAATTAAATATAAGAAAATAGCTGATTTACACTGAAAAAACACTAAATACAGAGGATAATTTTATAATAAATGGTAATAAATCACTTAATAAAGGTTAAATAAAGAGGAACATTCATTACTTAACGGACACATTAGGAACACTGGGTCTTTAAGGGTTAAAACTAAAGCCTTTTGGAAAATATGAGGAAGACCAGTTCTCTGCTACATATTTTTCATTAATACGAAACCGTTTACCTGGATTTAAAAACACTGCATTAGACAAAATTTGGCATCGCTCTAGAGGAACACTTCCTTTTATTTTCTTTGATTATTGTCGAATTACTCTGGAGGACGAAGGCTCCATCCGTCCTCTCTGACAGTCCAATAAAAACCACAACTCAAACTAAACTCACAGGAAATTAACGTGTAACTTTCAGATGTTTGTTCGGTCTAGAACTGATTTATGAAGGAGCGCCACCGCCATCGGCCTCGTTCATCAAAAGCAGCGCCGGCGTCTGAGCCAGGTTTCATTTGTACGAGTTCAGACAAAACCACACCTGTGACCTGCAGACGTAAATCAGACCAAGCTGCAACCTCCACGCCGTCGCTGTATTTGTTTAGGACGTCCCTTCTGCGTCCGACATCAGGGTTTGACGTCTGTGTTGAGCTGTCAAGAACCAAACGATAAGAAAGAGAGAGAGAGAGAGAGGGAGAGAGAGAGAGAGAGAGAGAGAGAGAGAGAGAGAGAGAGAGAGAGAGAGAGCAGAGTTTATTTTATATCAGTAAATGGAAAAAATCTGAAACCAGGAGAATAAAGATCTAAAAGCACAGACCTCCGCCGAGGCAGATCAGTGCGCCCCCCCCCCCCCCCCATCACCACCAAAATGTAATCATTTGTTCCTTGTGCCAGTATCAACCAAATCTACAATAATCAAATAGTTTTAGCATCTGAAATGTCAGAGTTACGAAAAGATATTGGAAATAAAATGTATGCCAGGATCATCGGTTTACATATCTGTATACCAGTGGCAGCCGCTCGTCTTTCAGACAGGGGAAGCTCCTGTCGGCTTACGTCAAAAAAATTGTCAAGTTATTTAAACATAAATTCGTCCCTCCGTTCCTTTTTAAGAAAATGCTCAGTGACCTTATCGTACCAAGTAGGCGTCTTTTCCAGAGATTTGATAGGTAGTTGACTCTGACCTAGCCAACAGTATGACTGATTTAACTATCTACAAAACAATATTAAACTTGAACAAGATATGATTAAATTCTGTAACTGAAACAAGAAAACGCTGAAATTATGTTAAACTGAAAGAAGGAAGTACAATGAGTGGGTTTTATTTACAGTGCAAGAAATGAACGAGTAATTTGGTTTCTGCGATTTCACAGCAGAATGTGTGACGGTATTAAACTGAACTGTGTCAGTGAAGGAGCAGATCTGAAAACAGCTGTCAATCAAATGGGATTCAGCCTTTGGACTGATCCTCCAATCAGCACGTGGAAGCTCAGCGTCCGGCCCAGCAGAGCTCCGCCCACAGCTCCATTCACCCCCAGAGACGCCGAGCGTCCGGGGGCGGGACAACATGGTGTCATTTATCCAATTACCGTCCAGTTTTGAGGCGATGAATAAACCAGTTCCACTCAGTCCCATTGACGTGCATGGACGCTGAGCGTCTACAGACAAATGCACTGAGCAGAGATGGAGGAGAAAACACAGACACGGGAATGGAGGAGAAGTGAACAACATCCAGTCTGTGATTTGGGATCAAACTGATTCTGAACGAACTCGTCTGTGAGATGAACGTGTTCTAACACATTTGGAGTCAATGAAATGAAAACACAACTGAACAGATTTGATCATTTAATTGGAGTCATTTTAGGGGAAGCTGAGCTTCCACTGCAGTCTGACAGAAACTGCCTCTGCTGTAACCGCTAACCCTAAGCCCCACCCACTAATCGCATGGTATTTGACGCGGTGTGAACATACATATGGAAAACTTATAATGCGTACAGATAACACGCCAATTAAAAGTGGCGTGTATATTTACGCAGTTCATGGTATCGCGTTGAAATGTCAAACGTATGAGTGGGACAGCGAACAGGAAAGTCGTCATAATGTTTCACTTCTGTTGAAAACCGATGTTCGTCATTTTCCGTCGTGTTTATACTGATTTGACTTTACATTGCGATGGTTTAACTGCGAACTTTGGGTTAATTTGAGCTGAAACGTCACCATCATCTCCAAGTGAAAAGCATTAGATGAATGTTTCTTCAGGTTGAGTTCGCATTGATCTCATCTTCTTTTCATCTCCGGCAGCAGAGCGAGTAAAAGTCAGACATAGATGTCGAGGAGACGGAACGTACTTGTTTTTGTCTCTGATGAACGGACAAGAAGCTTTTCAGCCGCTGTTTGGGTTCAAGGTGAACAGGAGCGACTGGAGGAAACTTATTTGTTGCCGGTTGTTCGTCTTCAGAGTGTGTTTATGAGCTCTTATCGGTCCCGACGCCGCCTCGGTTTGTTGATCTGTATTCAAGCGTGGCGGCGGCTCGGAGACACGAGGAGGAGGAGGAGGAGGAGGAGGAGGAGGAGGAGGAACAGAAGGTCAGAAGGGACGAAGAGCAGCAAGGACAGATAAGAACAGAGACGGCAGCGCTCAGACTGGGCCTGAATACCAATGGACTAACGCCATCTGAGCGTCAACGCCGCCGCCATGAGACGTTTGACCATTCGCTCTGAAACCACCACCGACCCCCGAACCACGATGTGTTCACTGCAGCTCTGAACTTTAACATCCACACATAACAAAAAATGTCTAACAAGACTCTGACATGAGTTCATCCTGCACCAAACAACACTTTTACAAGAGTCGAACTGGACTCATCTGGTCCTGGTCGAAGTTCTAGTTTCAGACGGTGAGGTGAAAGAGGACAACACAGGGCTGTAATAAGACAAAAAACAGCTGAGACCAGACTGAACAGAGGTGACAGGACAAGACAGATGTAACAGAACTCTTATTTAACCAGAAAGGCCTCATTGATACTAAAAGTCTCTCCTCACACAGTAACAGGGCTGATACAGTAACAGGGCTGATACAGTAACAGGGCTGATACAGTAACAGGGCTGATACAGTAACAGGGCTGATACAGTAACAGGGCTGAAATGACAGAATTATGAAATAGTGAAAAATGAACATGTTATTACAGGATCATTCTAATGCGTTGTATTATACTTTAGTGTCGTGTTGTTGTACTTCATGTTGTTCTTTTGCGTTGTCGTACATCATGTTGTTGTGTTGTACTTTATGTCGTGTTGTCGCACTTCATGTCAAGTCATTCATGTCATTGTGTTGTTATACATCGTGTCGTTGTGTTGTACTTGGTGTTGCACGTTTGTGTTGTACGTTTGTGTTGTCGTATACAGTGTTGTCGTACATCATGGTGTTGTCGTACATGCTGTTGTCGTACATGGTGCTGCAGGGGCTTGTGGGAGTTCAGATGTGTCTGTGCTGCTCAGTGTTTTGTGTGTTTTGTGTGGATCTGAGTGCGGCCTTACCGCTGGAGGCTTGCTTGGTTTCCATGGCGTCGGTACATGTGGTCTCAGTGTGTTTTCTGGGTTTTCATCTGTTCATCACGCTCTCTTTAAGCTGGGTCGCCGTTCGCCGCCGTTCGCCACCCGTGGATGGAGTTTTGACAGGTTTCAAAGCCTGCAGCCAAAACAGAGCTCAGCACAGAGTGGTGGCGGCGGCGGCGTTGTGTCAAACTATGATTGGCCTCATGAAATATTCAGTCCGACTGCAGCGTAGGACGATAAACCAACAGCCGGCAGCTGTGGACCAGGCTGTTTTTACAGCAGGATTCGCCTCAACTCCCTGAAAAGACTCAGTGTTTGTCAGGTTTTCCAAACTCCCACGGGTTCATTCAGCCGCCGTCACAATAACAGCTATTGTTGAACGCACTTTTAACAGGAGGTTCGGAGCCGGAACCGATGTTTCCAAGTGATTAAAACGATTCAACGCTTTTCAGGTGGAAAGAGCGAAAAACAAAGACAGGAGAGGACGAAGAAAGAGCTGAAAAAGAAAAAGATCTGCTTAATGTGACAGGATTTAACAAAAAAACAGGTCATTCTAACATAAAACCAAGAACATTTGGTAGGATCATACGCGATAATCTGCATGTAACAATGCGATATTTCCATGTTATTACAACATACAACTTTCTGGACCCATTCAGGGCTGTTTCCAGGTTCTTTCTGGACTCATCTGGGGCTGTTTCCAGGTTTACTCTGGTCTTTCTGGACTCATTCAGGTCTATTCTGGTTCTTTCTGGACTCACAGAGGCCCCAGTCCTGCTGATGTTCCTCCAAACTGAAACAAAGCGCTGCAGATCGATGCCAGCGCTGACAGTGGGTTTTGGAAAACGAAGCTCTTGTGCCGTTAAATTATCTGTAATTTGCAGTGAAAGTGGAAGTGCTAATGCCTCTTTAATGACTGAAACTCACCGACTGTTTGTACAAGGTTGAGTCTGATCGATGCCGCCGCCGTTCGGGATGAACTGTCGGAATATTTTATCGACACTTTGTCAACAGTCTGAATTATTCATGCCTCTTTCGGAACGCCCGGTGTTGTAAATAAACATCAGCGCGGTGACGGCGGTTTCCAGGCGACATTGACAGGTCTAAACATCCAGCATACAGCTCAGACATGTTTCCATAATCCCTGTTATTAATCTTCTGTGGTCGACGTAGAAGTGCCGCCTGCGGGCAGACGATCAGATGGCTTCTGTGTTTTATGTGCAGGCTTTTGTTGGCAGCACACCTCGGTTTTTATTGGATCGTGTGCATTTCGTGCCTTCGGGTTCATGATAGCGACGTGATGCTCGGTTCAGTCGTCTCAACACGCCGTTCGACCGCAGGTGTGTTCGGGTCACATGGTATCGAACCAGGAAGTGGTCTGCAGATAACTGAACACTTTATAACAGTGGTTCCCAACCTTTTTTAACTGGTGACCACATTTTAACATCACAAATTTCTGGCGACCCCAGACGTTCAAAACAGATTTTTTTTTTTTTGGCTAAAATTCATTTGTTTTTGATCATGTAATAGTTTGCTACTATGTTGCAAATAAATGTTAATTTTAGAAATTTAGTCTACATAATGTCTATTATTGTGGACAGAGGCAGTAAATCCAGGTGTAGATTACTGCACAAAGAGAGAATTATATTTTCCTTGGTCAGGATCTGTCCAGTCAGTCCAGCTGTGATTTACAAGGAGGACAATTAATACTGAACAAACAAGAACTGAAACTATGAATTATGAAAGAGCTGCAGCATCTGAAACTGACCACAGTGAACATTTGACACAGAAACAGAACCACAGAGCTGCAGTTTCACTCTCAGTTTGTCATGTCTGTAATGGATTATGATTGTCTCTCAATTCACCATATATTTTTATTAGTAAGTTTTTATTTTTATTTTTATTTTTATCAATTACTAGAAATTTCAGGCGATCCCACGTGGGATCCTGACCCCAAGGTTGAAAAACCCTGCTTTATAACAACAGGAAGACGATTTAACACAGAGGTGTCAAACATGCGGCTCGGGGACATTTCATGTTATTCATAGTTTTTGTGAAAGGATAGTTTATCCATGTAAACATTTTCATGTAATCTGACTTTTTTTGCACTAAAACAAACATACATTTGGAGTTGTTATCATTTTTAGGATATTCTGTCATCATTTTACTTTAGATCAGGGGTCTCAAACATGTGGCCCAGGGGCCAAATGTGGTCCACCAAAGGTTCCAATCCGGCCCATGAGATGAATTTGAGCAGGGACCAGAAGACGACTCTAAACCACAAGGGACGAGAAGTGACAGACTGAATGGTGCCGCCAGCTAAAATTGCTAGAGCGAAATAAATTACTTTCATATCAATCCGACGTTGACAAAGACAAAACGAAGGGAATTTTATCCATAATTTTTATATGTTTTAATTAGTTTCGTAAACACACAATACAGTTTCAGTTAGTTATGTTTTTTTTTCTTTTAATTATAGTTTTTATTTATTTCAGTTAACGAAAATGTTTTTTCAGTTCTAGTTTTGGTCATTTCTTTCTTTTTTTTTTTTTATTAATGATAGTTAACAAGACAACAACAACAACACATAAACAAAGGGAAACTCAAACAAATAAACAAACAAACAAACCATAAACAACAACAGTGACAGAGTATTGACAAACAACAACAACATCATATTACAATGAAAAAGATCATAAATGTAAATAGCAACTAAACCATGGTTTAGTTGCTAGTTTTGGTCATTTTGTTAGTTTTTGTTAATGATAATAACCTTGGTGCAGAGTTTATTGTGTGTTTAAGAGGGTTTTGTGTCCTGCTGGGAGCCGGCCCACACTTCCAGTGAACTGACCCGGGGTCAGTCTCCGCCCACGTTCCACGGACGCTGCTTGAATGCGCTCCATTCAGCCCCCACCGCCGCCGTCCCACGGCTGGAAAAGTCACGGCACTGCGGTCGGAGCTCTGCAGAACCAGAGCCGCTCAGACGTGTGGATCCACACCGCTGCCTCGTGTGGATACTGTACATGACTGTGGCTGACCTTTGACCTCCTGTCAGCCCTCATTAATCACCCCCTGTCGTCTGTTAGTGGGCCGAGGGCTGAGGCTCATGGGAAACGGCCTCCGTGTTCCCGCAGAGGAGGCCCGGTCCGACCGCATCGGCAGAAAATAATGAAGTATTTAGAGTTGAGTTTGTGGGAAAAACCATTGACGTATGGGGAGGGGGGGGGGGGGGTGTGTGTGTGGAGCGTTTAGGAAACACTGGACTTTCCCACAGTCCCTGAAGGCTTCAGGCTTTTAGATCAGACTATGGGAGTCAGTTTTCATATCTTTGTGGACGTTTTCTGCCGTAAATCATGTGAAAAAATACATTTACATAACCCTTAAAAATTAGGCAATGGCTGTTGTGACGAATTCTGGTCCCTGCCGAAAACAGCCCCCCCCCCCCCAAGTCAACCATGAACAGGACACAGTGACCCAAACTCACCCTGTCACACCAGAACAGCTCCAAATATGAGCTGCAAAAGTCATTTTACTCCTTTGGCTTATTCTCATGGGGGGTGCAGTTTTATATACATATATATATATATATACACACACACACTACTCACAAAAAGTTAAAGATATTCGGCTTTTGGATGAAATTTCAGGACGAACCTAAAATGCACTATAACCTTTACAGATGAACTTAATGTGAACTTCTCTAAACTTTTGAATGAACATGTCCAACAATTCAATGTTTCAGGACTTTTTGCAAAACTTGCTATTCTTTAACAAGGAACTTAACGGTAAAATTAACAACAGGTGTTTGATCCACGAATCCACCAATAAAGTTCCTGGTTCAATTACAATTGGTATTTAAACAGTCCTCCTCATCATGCTGTTCACATTTTGACATCATGGGACCAAGATGACACCTAACAATTCATCAACAGTACCTCGCCATTGCGAGGCTTCAAACAGGACGTTCTCAGGCGGAAGTGGCCACTGAGCTCACAGTGTAGTAGAGGGTCATCAGCAGGTTGTACCAGAGATACAGAGAGACTGGAAGAGTCACAGAAAGGCAGAGAAGTGGACGTCCTTCATTGTGAACAGCGCCCTGCGGAACCGGATGATGAATGCCACTGAACTCCAGACACATTTAAGGGAGGTGAGAGGCACCCAAGTGTCATGTCAGACTATTCAAAACCGTTTACATCAGTGTGGTCTGCATGCTGGAGGACCTGCAAAGGTACCTGAACACACCACCAGGCACAGGCGTCATCATTTTGCATGGGTCAGGGAGCCTTTACACTGGACGAGGAACCAGTGGGCCTCAGTGCTGTTCTGTGATGAAAGTCGATTCATGTTGAGCAGAAAAGATGGCCGCCAATGATGTTGGAGATGTCAAGGAAAGCGCTATGCATCAGCCACTGTGGTCACCAGACGAGCTTTTGGTGGTGGTGGTGGTGGTGTTACAGCGTGGGCAGGCATGTCTGGACAGAACTGCCCTACACTGTGTGACTGGTACAGAGACCAGCCCAGACCACCTCCATAACATCATTAATCCAGTCATTGTGCCCCTGCATGAACAACACAGGCCCAGTTTCGTCTTCATGGATGACCATGCTCCAGCTCATTGAGGTCACATCATTAGGGAACGGCTGCTGGACACTGGGGTACCTCAAATGGAGCGGCCTGCACTTTCTCCAGACCTGAATCCCATAAAAAAACCTATGGGATCAGCTGAGTCACCGTGTAGAGGCTTGTAACTGTGTACCCCAGAACCTCAAAGACCTGAGGGTCGCCCTTCAAGAAGAATGGGATGCCATGCCTCAGCAGACAATAAGTCAGCTTGTGAACAGCATGAGACGTCATCGTCAAGCTGTAACTGATGCTCAAGGGCACATGGCAAGTTACTGAGACATTGACATTTTTTGTTGATGTGTAACTACCACAGCTGTTGGCTTTGGTTTCAATACATTGTTTGAGATGAGGAAATTACCACTGCATGCTTCTACTTAAATGCCCTACTGTCATGATATAATACCACTGTAGTGTAAACTTTTTACATTTCCCATAAATGTCACCCAAAAGCCAAATATCCCTAACTTTTTGTGAGTAGTACATATACACATAATGCTGGTTTAGACAAAGAGGTGAGAACTAATAAGTTGTGCTTCTTCTCGCTCCTTTTCAAATATGACTCTTTCTTTTTTTGTTTGCATTATTATTTTTTACTTCCTTGAATCTTCATTTCTATATTATGTTGTGCAAAGAAGTCAATTAGTAGCACTCAGGAAGCTTGTACCATTTCCATATTTGAAATAAATCAATTTAAAAAAAATAAATAAATTAATGAAAACGAGAGGAAAGACCAGTTTGACAGACGGACGGTGAAGGAGAGGAGGGAAGGATGGAAGAAAAAAGAGAGGCAGATGTACAAATGAAAGACAGTGAAGGATTAAAGATGCAGAAGTTGACACTGAGACAGTTGGTGTAAAATGGTTGAGTATTTTCCATTGGTGTTGAATCCCACGGAACTGGTTTTCAGGTAGATCTGGGGTCCTGCGGTGGTTTCCGTCCACTGGCCTCAGGCTCTTCATTCCTAAACTCGTCTACAACCAACAAGTTCAGGCACAAACTCTGCTCACCTCCCTCTCTCACACTCTCTCTCTGTTCATGTGATGCTCGCTCGTCCAGCTGAGGCCTTCGGCTTCGGTTCGCACACAGGAATGCGATGAAGGCGTTTAAACGTCCGCCGCCGTTCGGCCTTTTTACCGCCGCGGAATGTAACGGTACCCGACCCACAAAGGACGCCTTTCACCTCCAATCAGACGTCTGGACTGTCTGAGAGCGAACAGGGAAGAAGACGAGAGGAAAGACCGGTTTGACAGACGGACGAAGAGGAAGGAAGAGAGAAAGAAAACACATGAAAGCTAAGAAAAGAGTAGGAAATAAAAAAGAAAAAATGAATATGAACAAATATAAAATAAAGGAAGAACATAACGTGCTGTTCACTGTGAATCCACCTCAAACAAATATAGAGTCAGATTGTGTTCAAGTTCCTGTATGGAAGTAAATCTGTGTCATCAGATTTTAATTATACAAACTATTGAATTTCTGGGACTGATTTTTTTTCTTTGCACTGAAATTAAGTATCTGAATTTATTGTCTCTGAATTCAACTATGTTCATAAATTTAAAATAAAAAAAAATTCAGATGCAAAAAATTCCGAAGCAAAAAATTCAGATCACACATCCGGGACACCAAGGATAAGCAACTGATTCTATCTCAAGTCAAATTGACCGCCGGCCAATCGAGTTACGTTAGGTTGGTCATGTGACACCGATGCATGACAAAGACGAAAACAAAGGGAATTTTATCCATAATTTTTATCCGTTTCAGTTCGTTTTGTAAACACACAATACAGTTTCAGTTAGTTTTTTTCTTTTAATTATAGTTTTTATTTATTTCAGTTAATGAAAATGTTTTTTAATTCTAGTTTTCATTATTTCGTTAGTTTTCATTAACGACAATAACCTTACCACTGACCTGCTCTTAGTTTCTGTGACTATAGTGATGGACAGATTGAAACCTCCTCTCATTGGTCCAAATGGACAGTGGTTGTCATTCAGACATGAGGAGGAGGCCACGCCCCCATCTGTCATCACGGCTCCTCCCACCGCTGTTGAGTCCGTCAGCGCCTCTGTCGGAGATAAGGGCAGACCACGGGGCTGATGGGAGGACAAGGGTGGACAGATGGGAGCGGGTCAGGGTTTTCGGTTACACTGTCTTTCACCTGCAGCTTCGGACCAAATAAGGTGCGGGGGGGGGGGGGGGGGCAAACATGTGGCCCGTGGACCAAAAACAACCCACCATAGGATCCGATTGGGCCCACGGGATGAATTTACAAAGTTAAAAAAATTACACTGAAGATATGAACAATAATCTGTGTAGCATTGGTTCTTTTCATATTTAATTAAGAATCCACAATCGGAAAACGAAAAAAATGACTCATTTCATTATTCATGTACAAATTAACAATCAAAAATCATGTTGTTTTTCATTCGTTTGACTGTGTGCACAAATTAAAAAGTGGAAATAATCAAATGGACCAAATGTGGGGTTTCATGTTGACAATTTTCTGGTATGACCCAGAAGTTCCTGACTTCTTCAAAACCAAAACACAAAACCGAAATAAGTCAAATCCATCCGAGAAAAAACACACAATCAATGGAATCAGAAGAGGAGGAGGAAGAGGAGGAGGAGAAGGAAGAGGAGGAGGAAGAGGAGGAGGAAGAGGAGGAGGAGAAGGAAGAGGAGGAGGAAGAGGAGGAGGAGAAGGAAGAGGAGGAGGAAGAGGAGGCGGAGACAGAGGAGGAGGAAATGATAAAGAAGAAGAAAGATGAAAATGAAATACGAAAACAAAAAGGCACAAAAAAATAAGTGAAAAAGTTTTAAAAATTAAAAAATGAGTCAAAATAAGAGAAAACACAACAAACTGAAAATGACTGAAGAGAAAATCCAGATGAGGAGTTGCCGTGACGACAGATGGTTTGTCGGCAGTAAACGCTGAAACCACAGTTTGGACGATGAGGATGTTTGGAGTCAGACTAAGACCAGGACCAGGACCAGGACCTGAACCCAGACCAGGATCTGAACTGTGCTCAGATCCTAGCTCAAGTTCAGGTTCAGGTTCAGGTCTGGTGTTTGTGTTGGAATGTGGGCGGGGCCAGGATGATCCCGTTAATCCCGGGTTAATCCCGGGTTAATCCTTCACGCCTCCAGACTCTGATCAAATCAGACGCTGCTTTTCACTCTGGATTAATGAAGTGAAGACGAAGGAAAGCAGACGATGACGATGAAGGTGAAGAGTCATGAGATCCATGAACCGACGACTGAGAAGAGCAGAATAAAACCTAGAGAAAACATCGAACTAATCCCATTTGGATTAAATAGAGTCGTTAGTTTAACTCCAGGTTTTACACTAAAGACACTTTATCAAATATAAAAAGGTTTTATATAATTACACATGATTTTATACTTATATGATTTATATTAATCACATATGTATTAGATAACAATGTAGAATTAAATATATGATCATTATTATATTGATTTGATAAAAACATATATTCATGTTGTATTTATTTACGTATGTTGTGTTGTAATAAAAGTTTTTTGTCTTTTCTCTTATTCCGTGTGCTTGCATGTAATGCAAGGCACAGGAGACTACTGTTCGTCACATTTATTCTTATTTTTATTATTGTGATTTCTGATTTATACAAAAAACTCTGAAAAAAAATACGGCCATAATACATACCACATCTTTCGAGACCAGACTGCACATTTTTGTAATAACATGTTTGGTCTATTTCCAGCGGTCTGGGTCACATATTTTTTCAAAGTTTTTTGTATAAGTCAGAAGTCATAATAATAAAAAGAAAAATAAATATGACGAACAGTAGTCCCCTGTGCCTTGCATTACATGCAAGCACACAGGGAAAAATGTGCAGCCTGATCTCGAAAGATGTGCTATGTATATGGCTTGACATTCCGATGCACGGATTTCGTTAAAATTGTGAAAAACCAGTCAAATTTGTCCATCCGAAATGAATTGGGCCATTTTCAAGTGGCTACCATTCCCAAACGATTCGTGCTAAAATTATTCGGTCAACACAAAAACGTTCGGCTTGGCCCAAAGATTATCTCTGTGGTCACGTGGTAACGATAACAGTTACATTTTTTCGCACAAAAATGCAAAAAAAAAAAACCCTATTCATTTTCAGTGGGAACAACAAAAAAGTTGACTGTTTTCTGACCACTACTGCTTCACCATACTTTTACCTACAGACTTCATTTAAACTTTAAAACGCAGGCATTTTTTTTCATCTCTCCAAAAATGTCTGCGGTATGAGGATGGGGTTCATGGTTTTCGAAAGGTGAGTCTTCAAAAACCCCTGGGTTTAGTCCAAATCTCATCTGCTAGAGTGGGTGATGTCATCACCTAGAGTGAAGGAGCAGCAAAAATTCACCTGAAAATTTTCTGAACAACTCGCCCTCCCGGCCAAACGATACATAGGAGGCAAATTATCTTTTCCAGAAATGTAGCCAACGTTCCTGGGCTTCATATGAACCCATGTTTGAAGACCTAGCTCTTTCTAAAGTGAAATGGCAGGCAGTAGTTTAGGGGCAAATTCCTCCTCAGCTCCTATTCAAATCAATACAAATCAGTGCTAAATGGATCGTCCTGCTCCTGGTGAGTTGACTGTTTTTACACTGCCATAACTCGGTCACTTCTCAAAGTACGGACAAAAAATGGGAGATATTTCTTGCTATTACATCGTACCTTACCACAAGTCCACCGATCCGACAAGAGGCAAGCACACGGGTTACATTTCCTTCAGGAAATGTATGGACGTTTTGTATTGTTAATCTGCTTTTGTTGGTGATTATATTCTGTTCTTTCTTTCTTTCTTTCTTTCTTTCTTTCAGTGTCTGGAATTCGCCGAGGGCTCGGTGACCGGCGACATGTGCGACGACCTGTGCGTCCTGGGATTGGTCGAGTACAAACGCTGCCTTTACTACGAGAACGGGAAGAAGGTGATCGAAGCGCGTTGGCGAGGAAAGCCCGTCATCCTCAAGTCCAAACTGGAGAACTTCTCGTCGTACGAACCCCTGGGGATCCTGGACTATCAGGTCTGAGATCCTACACATCTGAGTTCGAACAGAAAACGCGACAAACCGCTTTAACGCTGTCAACTGTTTCAGGACGGCGCCGAGGACCTGTCGCCCATGGACGTGGTCTTCTATGCCACTCTGGAGGTACGTTTACCCCGAGGACCATGAACGCACCACAACACGTGATTAACCCTCCAGTGTCTGGGTGAGCGTATCATGCACACTTCATACACTGGAAAAATCTGAATCTTACCAAGTGTATCTTTCTCATTTCTAGTCCAAATATCTCATTACATTTAAAATCAGACAGAATCACCTAAAGAGGAATTTTTCAGTGAGAGATAAGAACTGATTTATAGACAATAGATCTGGGAAATCGGAGTTCAAGAAATCTGACTGAGATAATTTTTTACTTGTTCCATTGGCAGATTTTTTTTTTGCATGAATTAAGCAACAAATCTTGAATAAAGCAAAACATTTTAAAGCAAAAAATCTTGACTTAAGCAAAAACAAATCTTGAATTAAGCAAAAAAATTTTAATTAAGCAAAAAAATCTTGAATTAAGCAAAAAAAAAATCTTGAATTAAGCAAAAAAAAAAAAAATCTTGAATTAAGCAAAAAAAAAACATCTGAATTGAGCAAAAAATCTTGAATTGAGCAAAAAAAACTGATTAAAGCAAAAAAAAAAAATCTTGAATTAAGCAAAAAAATCTTGAATTAGGCAAAAAAAATTGATTTAAGCAAAAACAACTGGAATTAAGCAAAAAATCTTAAATTAAATCAAATCAGTTTATTTATGTAGCACTTTACAACAACATAAAGAAGCCCAAAGTGCTTTACATCTAAAAGCATGATTAAATTATAAGATAAAAAACAGATTAATCAAGTACATAAATATGCATAAGGCAACAGGACACGACACACAGTGATAAAAGAGAGCACAGATTAAAACCTAATAGTGTCTCAGTGCTAAGCAAAAAAATATATTGAATTAAGAGAAAAATCTTGAATTAAGGCAAAAAAAAAAATTAAGGCAAAAAAAAAAACTTGAATTATGCAAACAAAACCTTGAATGAAGCAAAAAATCTGGAATTAAGCAAAAACTCTTGACTTAAGCAAAAAAATCTTGGATTGAACAAAAAAAAAAAAATCTTGAATTATGGCAAAAAATCTTGAATTAAGCCAAAAAATCTGCCAATGGAGCAAGTGAAAATTATCTTCTTGAAATGAGACAAATACACTTGGTTAAATTTAGATTTTTGCAGTGAACCTCCTTTCAGAGTGAATTACGTTCACATTCACAGCGCTGCGTTTATGAAAATATGCTATAAAAGAATAAACAACAGGCGACAAAATGAAATGAAAATGATAAAAATATTAATAAAATGTGGTGAAAACAGGCCTCAGAGGGTTTTAAAACCATCAAATATTGGGTTTTGAGGATGAAAAAAAGCATTTTGTAAAACCTGTAAACATACCCCCAGGACGTCCATATATGGAGTTGAATATGATCCCCACGGCAGTTTACCCAGGATGCACCTGCAGCACAGACCATAACACCTGAGTGGAAAGGATGAACCCAAACTGGGATCTTTTCCTAAACCAACCACATGGTATCGCTGCCTAGATCTGGTTTATGAAAGCGAAGCCGACGCTGACGGAGGTTTGCGTTTTGTCGCAGGTGCGGAACTCGTTGGGTTTGGCCGAGGATGACGAGGAGGAGGAAGGAGGCGGGAACAGTTCTCTGTCCAGACTGTGGGGGAAGAAACTGCGAAGCCCAGATAAGACGTACTCCAGAGCCGAGCTGGCGTCGCTGTGGTCCTTACTGCAGCAGGAGGAGTACACCTTCCTGAGGTAAAACCAACACCGACCATCAGACCACGTTTAGGTCAACGAATGAACGCAGACACGTTAACGCTAACACACGTCTGTAGTTCATGAACCTGAGGTCAATCATCCGTCAGTTTTATTTTACATCATCCAGACTGATTTAAATGGATGAAACAAAAAGACGTAGAAAAGACGGCACATCGGAAAAACATCAGACAACAAAACACAACATGGAAATGAGATGGAAACCATGGGAACGATGAAGTGGTGTTAGAGAAAAACAACCGAAACAATGCAACAAAATGAAAATACACAAAAGATGAAACACACAAATAATATATTAATATTTAGATGCAAAACTCCCAAAAAAGACACACAAAAAGAAAAACAACAAAAAAAGAAAGTGACACAAAAAACTAAATTTGCAAAAAGATGAAAATGGAAAACTAAATTTAATTGGAGTTTCTTCTGTGGACATTCTAATGCACAGGTGTCAAACATGTGTCCCGGGGGCCAAAACCGGGCCGCCAAAGGGTCCAATCTGGCCCCTGGGATGAATTTGTGAAATGCAGAAATTACACTGAAGATGTGAACAATCAAAGATGTTAGAATCACTTTAGGTCAGCTGAATCTCAAGTGGGTCAGAACCAGTAAAATACTGTCATAATAACCTATAAATAATGAAAACTACAAATTTGTCTCTTAGTTGTGTAAAAAAAAAAAAGTAAAATTAGACAAAAATGTTTACATTTACAGACTAGCCTTTGACAAAAAATGTGAATAACCTGAAATGTCTTAATAGAAGTCTGTGGAATTTTAATCATATTCTGCCTGTTATTAAATGTTTTGTATATTTGTAGATCCACTGGGATCTGTAAGTTGTGATACACATGTATAAATGATAAACTAAGGCGTAATATTGTTAAAATTGCACTGATTTTTCTGAAGAATTTTCAGGTTGTTCATATTTGTTCATGCTACGTTCAAGTACAGTTCGTAGATGTAAACATCGTTATTACAGACTTTAACTTTTTTCACTCAAAAACAGAAAAAAAAAACTTTGGAGTTGACATTATTTCTCAGTTCTTATCCTATTATTTATATTATTTTACTGGTCTGGCCCACTTTAGATCATATTAGGCTGAATGTGGAACTGAACTAACATGAGTCTGACACTCCTGTTCTAACGTGTCTCCTGTGGACGTTCTAACTGGGGTGCACCGGTGCATGTGGTACCGTTGTACTGAACAGTTCACCCCTCACAGTTCAGTACGAGTATGTATTGTGTTACGGCTCATTTGTCATTTTCAAATGACATCTTCCGACACCTCGTGTTTATATTAGAGCTTTGAAAGACGACTGACTAATGGAATTCTGCTGTCATTGTTTGGAGTCGGACTTGGATCTCAGACCTTCTACTGACAACTACCGTTCTGAATATTGACATCGGTAAAACCTCCTGTCGTCCCCATGTTTGTTATTATTGACTTTCTTCTTCTTCTCATAAAACTTTACTCTTCTTTGTGGTATTTGTCCCATATGTTAATTTGGAGCGGCACCCTCTGGTGGATTGACTGAGAAACACTCATTCCAACGTACAGGACATTAGAAACAGAGGAACCGATTTATGTACATACAGGAACATAAATGAGCCTTCAGGTTCTCCATCAGCTCCCAGGTGTGGTTCAGCGCACAGCTGACCTCTGCGTCTGAACCGTAGAATGAACCGTGACTCAAAAACCGCAATATGTACCGAACCGTGGAGAACCTGTACCGCTGCACCCCTAGTTCTAACATGTCTCTTCTGTCCTCAGAGTCCTTCAGGACCTCAGTTCCCATGTGGCCCAGGTGTTGGGCTCCTGTGGTCATTTCTATGCCGTCGAGTACCTGTCTGCCGGTCACGCCTGGGACCAGAATATCTTTTCCCTGGACGAGGCAGCGGCAGCAGCGGCGGGGGCGGGGGCGGGGCCCCGGGGTCCGAGGAGCCGGTGGACGACCAGGCAGATGGTCCATCGCATCGCACTCAGCTTCCTGGACATGGTCTGGCACTTCGACAACGACTTCACCCACAGACTGCACCTGTGCGACATCAAACCAGAGAACTTCGCAATCCGGACCGACCTGACGGTGAGCGACCAATTAGGAATACGGTTTATCCGACACGAGACGTACAAAAATATCTACAAAAAAAAAGGATGGTACAGACGATGTGGTAGAATATGACAAGTCACGATATGACATGTTATCATACGACACAATATGATGTGACACGATACAGTATAACACGACAAGGTCCGATGTACTAGAATACGATATGCTACAGTATGACACTAGGATATGACCTGATATGGTCCAGTTCAAAACCAGACCCATCAAAAACAAACCACAAAATTCTATTTTTTGGGAAATGAGATGTTTTAACAAAATCAAAGCAAAACATTTTGCCATATCATTTTGTTTATGATTTATTTTTGTATCACATTTGATACATTGGGCGTTTTCATAAAGTACCTTATAAGTACCTTATTTATCAGCTGTATCAAATCTGATACATGTTTTTAACACAATTTAACTGTACGATAAGCAATCAATTATCAAGGAACTATGCATTGTTTCAGTATATGAAGTACTTATCAAAACATTTTATATATATATATATATATATATATATATATATATACACAAACATACATATATATATATATATGTGTGTGTGTGTGTGTGTGTGTGTATACTCATACTTGTGAAATTACTTTCAATAAAAAAAAGTAAAAAAGTAAAAAAAAAAAAAAAAAAAAAAAAAAAAAGAGTTTATAGACCATGTGTATCATGGTCCATCACAGACCACATACAGATGGTTTGAGGTGTGAGGCTTCATCACTGAACCTGTGGAATTAAAGACCAGTCTGACCATGACATGAATGAAGACGTTAACAGATTCAGAATAAAAATGAGAAAAAAAAACAGACCCACCTTGGATGCTGTTTTAATGTAGTCTGAGAATATAATGCATTAGAGCAAAAGATGGAGGGGAGATAAAAGCAGCGTTTTAAAGGAAGCTATTAGACAGAGTGGAGATGTGGAGCGTGGATTCTGGGAGTTTTCAGCCAAAAGCAGGAGATGTGACCGTGATACTGAACAGAAGGTCATTCAGCCCACGAGCATCAAAACTGTCTGATAAGATCTGGAAAAGTCACAGAAAAAGGCTCTGAGGCCGGAGAACAGGACGACGTTTAGACACTAATTGGAGCCGACGGAGCCTTTTCTTCTCCTTGTTCTTTGTGGAAGTCGGAGCTTCGTCCATTAGATCCTAAAACGTCTGACAGTTATTGAGTGAAAGGACACGTCATGTTCAGAGAATTCTCTTACAAACCGACCGGAGCAGGTTTTTTTTTTTTTGTTTCCTGTGTGATCTGATGGTTTTATCAGCCGTCGTTAGTCCGTCTGGGCGGCGGCCAACACTCGGCTCAGTCTCAACACTTTTATCCTTCACACCTCACGCTGAAGAAAAACCACCTGATTAGTGAAAACGAGCCGTTAAAGACCAAATACATCCAACAAATGGTGAGTCGACCTCATTAGTGCTGTGGTAGAAGGGCACCACCAGGATTTAACAACTGGAGGTTTATGATGCCAGCCTTCAACACCATATCCCATAATGCCATTTGCCTGCAGCTGCAACACATTTATGCATTTGTTTAGATTTGTTTTTTACCAATAATCTGCCTTTTATTAAATGTTTTGTGTATTTTGTAGATCCACTGTGATCTGTACGTTCCATGAATGATGCTAAAAACACCACGAGTGATGGTAAAAACACCATAAATGATAGTAAAACTATCATAAATGATGCTAAAAACACCATAAATGATTCTAAAAACACCATAAATGACAGTAAAAACACCATAAATGATTCTAAAAACACCATAAATGACAGTAAAAACACCATAAATGATTCTAAAAACATCACAAATGACGGTAAAAACACCATAAATTATGATAAAAACACCATAAATGATTCTAAAAACACTATAAATGACAGAAAATACACAACAAATGAATATGTGGAAATGATAAACTGAGGCAGACTATTATTAAAATCACACTGTTCTTTCAGTTCATGTTATTCACATTTTTTTAAAGGATAGTTTGTAGATTTTTTGTAATTTTACTTTTCTCACTGTAAAACAGAAACATTATTTTATTTTATTTATTTTTTTAATATATATTTTATTTTGCAGTTTTCAGTTATGTTAAAACACAAAAACAAAGGCTCAGATGTGTATAACAACTAAATAATTAATTAACTAGCCAGTCCTTGTAGTCATCATTATTTAGACTCATTATTTAAAGTCACAACTATTTTTGTTTTTCTCTTTCCCAAGGGATTTATCTTCATTTATTACTCTATTATCTTCTGTATTTTGCATTTTTCAGTGTAAATCATGTATTTTCCTATATTTAATTCACTGATCATGTAAATGTTAATTGAGTAATTCCAAAGGTTATTATATTAAATCAGAAAAAAATGACCTTTCAACAAAATATATCATTAACTGAACATAAACCCAGTGTGTCCATCGACTGTCATTGATCCAACTCCATGGGTTTGTTATTTTTTTCTTCAATATTATTCAGGTTGTGGCTGATTTTGTTCCATATTTAATGTTTGAGGAAATTACCAAAAATAGTCACTTGCCCAATAAAGGGTTAAACAAAGGAAAATACATAATTTACACAAAAAAATGCAAAATACAGAGGATAATATTAGAATAAGTTGTGATAAATCACTGAGGAAAGGTTAAATCTACAGTAAAATATTAACGCAAAGATTGTTCTGGGTTTTTAGAGGTTAAATAATTTAAAAACACAAACATAAGCTTTTCAAGTAGTTATATACAAATAATTTTTCCCTCCTGCAAAATACAAGTGATAAAATCCTCCAAAAGTGATAAAATAGTTCAAACCCATGGTTTTACTGCTCTTGTGTGAAAATGGTTGAATGTTCAGTGTTCGGTGTTTGTGGTTAAACTCACGTCCAACCTGGTGGTCCCTGTCGCTGCAGGTCGTGGCCATCGACGTGGACATGGCGTTCTTCGAGCCTAAGATGAGGGACATCCTGGACCAGAACTGCAGCAGCGACGACGACTGTAACTTCTTCGACTGTTCGTCTCGGTGCAACATGGACAAACGGAGATGCAGCCGTCGACGCCGCAACACCAACCTGCAGGTAAAAACACCAGGAATGACATTAAAAACAGCCCAAACAAGGGTAAAAACACCATAAATGATGGTTAAAAAACCAGAAATGATGGTTAAAAACCACGAATGATGGTAAAAACACAATAAATGACAGAAAAAACACCACAAATAACGGTAAAAACACCATAAATGACAGAAAAAAACACCATAAATGATAAATGATAACCCTCTCCAGTGCTCCTCATGTGTTTCTTCTATATTTGATAAAAATGAATCATGTTAAATTTAGTTTAAACATCTGTAAAAGTGAAATTATACTGATAATTATAACGACTTATTGAAATTAATTCAACGTGTATTTTGCGTCTGAACAGAAAATTTCAGATTTTTAAATTACGCCTTTATTTCTAATGTAGAATAATTTGATTGGATTTGTTTGATGTGGTCCAAATTTATTTCTTTTTATCTGATTTTATTTCCTCAAAATGCAAATTATTGGTTCTCAGACATTTTATGATCATATTATTATTATTTTTACTTTATGATGTATTTGTGTTCAGGCCTGAGAACATAATGAATATTATTAATAAAACCGATCAATATAAATTAAATCTATATTTGTATCAGCATTATTTACTTTATTTACTTGTATTTATTTGACATAATTATAACTTCTGTGTAAATACATAGTTTGTGTTAACATTTAATGTAAAAACATGTGTGTTCCTTTTCTTTTTATTTCAGTTCACTTCATTTGACTATCTTTTGTCTTGTGTTTAATCCAAACATCTTCAAAGAGGCTGAAAAATGTGAAGCATTTGCAGTAATGAGGTGTAATTACAGACCCAGAGGAATTCTGGGTAAAATCCATCATCCATTTAATGACATGTTCAGAGCGAGCGCAGGAGGTTTAATGGACGGAAACCCAGAACGAGACATCGGTTTAGTTTTTCCACTTGGTTTTAGTTTTAACATCAGTTATTTGATGTGTTTTCTATTGTTTTTATCATAATCTTTAGTCAAACGGTTTTAATTATTTTATGATGTTGTGAATTTGGGTTGTGTTTTGTACAGATGGTGACAAAAGTAAATTAAATAATCATAGTATTTATTAAATATCTTATAAGTAATTAACAGAATAAAACAAAATAACAGCCTTTAATGATCACTTACTGATATTTTATGCTTTTCTTTTTATTTTGATCAGTTTTAGTTTCACTCAAAATTGCTGCTTTAAAGAAAAATCCCATTTATTCATTATTTTTAAGATTATTATTCAATAAACTGGTCTACAAGGAAAATGCTTCCAGAATAAAAGTAATGAAATTTTACCACGAGAGTCACTGATAAAGAAAAATCAAGTCAAAAATGCTGGTTGGCTGAACTTTCTGAGATACAGCCTTGGGTCAAAATGTGAAATTCAAGAATTAAAGAGAGAATGAGTTTGACTCAAAAGGAATATTTGTCTCAGAGCTACAAGATCTACTTCAAAACACTGTCTGCACATTAGAATACATTCACTTTACAGGTTCTATTTAGTGGAAGATTTATAAAACTATTCTATAAATGTACATAAACCAATATATATGTGGAATAACACTTAATCATATACCTTGAAAACATCAGCAAACCGGCACTTTTGTCATTTATTTTCCAATTAATCTTATTAAAATACGCAACATTTAGCACATTTAATCTCTGAAGCAAATCATTTCTAAAAGTTCTAGACCAGTGATATTATTAATTTTTTGCTATTTGTTTCAAATGAAAACTGTGGTTTGTTGGAACTGACAAAAACAAAAAAATTAATCGTAAAAAGTTTCCAATTACTACTTAGATTACTTCACATTAGCATCTTACAACATTTTTTTTTTTTTTTTACGAATATCATTATTTGATTTACTTTTATTATTTGTGTGAAAAACAGTTGTAAAAATCCTCAAACTAAATGAAAACTTGAATATAAACCTCTTACATGAAGCCGAGTCGAAGCGTCGGACTCGGTCGAATCCTCCTGGAAACAACAGGCCGTCGCCGTCCGTCATCGCCATGACGACCAGCCGACAGCCTCCCGTCATCGCCCGCTGGACGGCGGATCACATGACACATGACAGAAGATACCTGCGATATTCACCGGAGGAGGAAAACGACGAGAAGTATCAGACGCAAGATCAGAAAAGGAGAAAAAATACTGAAAACAAACGGAAAGAACCGGAAAAAAAAGACAGAAAACTGTGGATTAGTGACACAAAAGGATAAAACTGGAAAAAAAAGATGAATAAACAGAAAAATATTAAAATAAAAGAAGGAAGAAAAAACAAGAAACTGACAATAAATCAACTATTCAATTATTAAAATGGTCTAACAAGGTTCAGATATTAATATTAATATTATTATTGTTGTTGTTATTATTATTTTTACTATCATCATTATTATTAAGAAGTAGTATATTGTATTTCATATTGATACTAAAAATGCATTAATTCCTCAGATAAACAGATTATAAATCCACCGATAAGAAAAACATGAATAATCATTAAAAACACATTTTTCTTCAGTTACGATTAGAATACAGTTAAAATGGTAAAAAAAAACAAAAAAAACAAAAAAAAAACAATGTGAATGAAATGCTTAAGAAAAACAAATCAAAAGAAAAAAAAAAAGAATAAAACAAAGAATAAACTCTTCAATGTTATGAATTCCTTAAATGCAATAAGTGTATTTTATGGAATTTTTCAGCAATTACAATAAAAAAAAAAAAACACATTAAAATTACAGACAATTAAAAAAAAAGTAATAAAACTAACAAAAATAATATATAAACTGAAATAATAAAATAAGAACTTATTTATTATTCATAATGTTCACTTCTTGTAATAAATAGATTGTAAAGTCAGCGATGTGACAAAAAAAAGAATTAAAAAAATACATATGTAACCATTACCTGAAAATACACATTTAAGAAATTTAATTAAAAAGAGTAATTTGAATAAAACCATTTCTAACGTGAGAAATAAAATTATACTTCCATACGAAAAAACAAACATCATAATGAACATTTGTTCATTTTTGTCAGACATTGATTTTTAATATTATGTCCTACATATAAAAAAATTAGAAGTAATAATAATATTTGATAACTGATGACACAAATATAAATAATATTCTAAAGATAATAACAATAAAATAAAAATAAAGTGTAAAATGCTAAATGGTCACTTGAATAGATTCATTTTGAGCTGATTTGTGTTTCAAATAAAATAATTTTGTCTCAAATTAATTAAAATCCTGTTTCTTCTATATTTGATAAATATGAAACATGTCAAATTTAGTTTATTTAGCAAAAACTGTTACATCAAAACAATATGGAACAAAAACATAGAAAAACTGCATCTTTAAACATTTGTAAAAGTGTAATTATCTGTTATTCCGACTTTAATTATTTATTTTTATCCTATTTATCTATTTAATTTACTTAAAATTATTTCAACATGTATTTTGCGTCTGAAGAGAAGATTTAAGAGCATGAAGCCAAACCAGAAAAGGGTAAAAGGTGAACAATGAATCAGGAGAACAAAGACGAACCAGACACCGGACCAGGACGAGTGATGATGATACGCCGATGACACGCCGCTCTCCTATTGGTCGTCCGGCCCAGGTGTCTCCTGAGGTCGACCTCTAATGACCCTCCGCCTGCCAATCAGTGGACAGAGAGCGGGCGTTGTCCTCTGGGCCGCGGAACGACGCGATGACAGACGAGTTCGGTTGAAGAAAAGCGAGGCGTCATCTGCATAAAGAGAGATAATGGATCCGTCATCGGCTTCTTCTGTCGCCTGAATCTGTTTCCTCTGGTTTCTGTCGTCGTCCTGTTACTGAACTTTTTTAAAACCGGGATCCAGTTACCGGTCTGGACCGAGGCTCGACTAAACACCGACCGAGAAAATAACAATTAACAAATTTTATAAAAACACCAGATATTATCAGGTCAGCATCAGGACAAAACAAAGACTGGAAAGAGTAATTCTGTGCCGTAAAACTGTCATTTGCTTTTCGTATCTTCAGGTGATCTGTGAGAAGATCTTCAGGCCGTGGTTTTCTCCGACGTTACTCGGGGCCAAAGCAGGACTCCCCCTACAGGTAACATTAAGTATTTCAAGTATTTCTTTTATACCACAGGTGTCAAACATGCGGCCCAGGGGCGAAATCCAGTCCGCCAAAGGGTCCAATCCAGCCTGAGGGATGAATTTGTGAAATGAAAAAATTACACTGAAAATATTAATCATTTTAATTCAGGTTCCACATACAGACACATACAGTCCAATTAGATTTCAACTGGGTCAGAACCAGTAAAATATTATCATAATAACCTATAAATAATGACAAAACCAAATTGTCTCTGTTTTTTTGGTGCAAAAAAGTAAAATTACATGAAAATGTTTACATTACCAAATTATACTTTTACAAAAAATGTGAATAACCTGAACAAATATGAACAAACGGAAATGTCTTAAGAAAAGTAAATGCAATTTGACCAATATTCTGCCTGTTACTAAATGTTTTGTGCGTTTGTAATGCACATGTGTAAATGATAAACTGATAAACTGAGGTAGAATATTGGTAAAATTGCACTTTTTTTTCTTAAGACAATTCAAGTTGTTCATGTTATTCAGATTTTGAAGGAAACTTTGTCGATGTAAACCTGATCATAACATAATTTTACTTATTTCACTGTTATTTTTTTACTGGTCTGGTCCACTGGAGCTCCAATTTGGCTGAAAGTGGAACTGAACTAAAATGAGTTTGACAGCCATGGATAAAAAGACATCAAACGGTTGATGTGTGAGGAAATGAATGAATGGATGCTGATATGTGAGTGACGCATATTTTGTTTTTATTGAATAATTTTATAGTTATTATCACTATTACTATTACTATTTATGAGTCCGTATCCTGATAGTACACCTAAATTTCATTGTACATTCTGTATAATGACAATAAAGTATCTTATCTTATCTTAGATAGAACTGAACAAAAAAAAAAAAAACTTGAGAACTTGAGTTTTTTTTTTTTTATTAAATCTGACAGTTTACCAAAATCAGTGCTGCTGCCGATCACTGACCCACCTGAGGGCCTAATGATAATGATAAGAAGAATATTAAGAATAATAATTTAAAACAAAAAAAGTCTAATTTTGTTTTTTTTTTTCGATAAAACATGGTTGATCACTGTTGATGAAAGCAACACAAAGATGCGAGAAAACAAAACTAAAAAAAACTAGAAAAGCACTCGGAGAGCACAGACCTCCGCCAAAGTAGATCAGCCCCCCCCCCCCCCCCCCCCGTTCACCAGCAAACTTTTTGAGTTGTTGAATTTAAATCGCCTAAAACATGAAAGATATTTAGTCAAATATGATGAAATTCAAAAAGCTAAAAGTGATGCAACCTGAAGCTTTTTACGTGTTCTCCTGAAAAACTGTGGAGAACAAAGAAGAAAAAAGATGGAACGTGGAGAAAATAGTTGAAACTTCAAGAGTAAAGTTAAAACATTGAATACAGGGTTTCTGCAGGTATCAGCAAATCTAATTTAATGCTTTTTAATTAAAGTGTTCCGCCTGTCAATCATCCCACTGTACCCTACACTATAAGATTATTAAATCTTCATATAATCAAAATAAATCATGAATAACAATGTTTTTTTCCATCAAGTGTATTTAATTTTTTAAGGCCTCTGGACATTGAATTTAATGGTTTTTAATGTCATTTAAGGACTTGATTTTCCCAGGGTTTCCACAGGTCATTAAAAAGCATTAAAAGTCAATGAATAGTTTTAGCAAAAATTAAGTTTGAAACATTGAGAAACTAAAGTTTAAACGGAGAATAAAGTTTTAAAGGCCTCGACTCTGACAATGTTTAAGTCCAGGCTGAAAACGGCTCTGTTCAACTGTAACAACTGAAAGGGTTCTATCTGCACTCTCCTCTTTTACTTTGTTTTAACAGATTATTACTTATGTTTTTTTGATAATGTTTTAGTTGTAATTGTGTGTTTTTAACCTGTCTCTTTTCCATTTTTGTAACACACTGTGAATTGCCCTGTGTATGAATTGTGCTATACAAATAAATCTGCCTTGTCTAAAAAACACTGAATTAAAGAATTTTTTGCTATGTTGAGCCTGAAGTTGAAATGTTGAAACTGAAATAAAACTATAAACACATTCCCACTCATTCATATTTTCTTCTAATTTTGTTCTTCTAATGTTCGTCTGATGGGTGTTTGTTTCAGGTGGAACTCCAGCGGGCGGTGCAGGAATGTACAGAGACCGACGGAGACGTGGACGACGGACGGGGGCAGGGGCGGGGCTCGGACGTCCACCGACGCCTCCTCGACGTCCTGACCCGACTCCTCCAAGAGGGCGGGGCTTCAGCAGATGGAGGTGGGGCTTGGGAAGGGAAAGGTCACGTCCACACCGCGTTGAACTTCTGAGGAGTTGAAGTGAAACTAAAGACAGAATGAAGGTCTGAGGTCGGATCCGTTGACCAATCAGAGCCACTTCACCTGAAGACTACAGCTCCCATGATGCTCTTTGACATGTTCAAAAGTACGTCCTGGTTTGTGACCACAACAATGGTCAAAAGGCACTTCCTCCTGATGTACTTTACTTCAATATTTGGACCATTTCCCTAATGTTTTGACTTTTTTCTTGAAGTTCTTTGCAATTTTTATGACTTTATCCTCGATTGTTTTTGTCTTCCCGATGTTCCTAATGTTTCACCAACAGCAGTCAGAATCACCTGGAATTCCGTAGCTACATTAGAGGCTCGTAGTCCAAGTTGACGCCTTGTTTTGTTAAAGAAAAGGACATGTGACCAGGGCTCAGCCAATCAGAGGGATGCAAATGCAGCTTCGTCATTGTTTCCAGAAGTTTCTGGGGTTTTTTTGTTCACGTTACAACATCCAGAAAATGAAAGTGTCTGGAGTTCTGAGGGACGTTTTGGACCAAAGGGACCTGGATGTTCTGGTGTTTGAGAACATACATGAAATGAAGGGAAATCTTAATGTTGTGGAAAAGTAAATAATGATGCAAAACTTTGTGTTTTCCTTAGAGCTGGGAGATTCGCTCAGAAATATTATGATGAAAAACAGTCTCTTGTGGTAAATATAAATGTCAAATCAGTGCTTCTTTTCAATTCAGAGCCAGACGCCAAAGGGTTGAATATTTTAAATGCAAAAATTACACTGAATATATTAACCCATGAGTTTTTTGTCCAGAGTGAAAAAGCTTATAAAATATTCATAACCTCCTCAGACACAGTAAATAAACACTTTGGCCTTTTACATTAAATAATTGCCTTAATTGGAAACAGCATGACGCAACAGTTCTGTCAGATACATTTTTACCTTTTTTTTTTTTTTTTTAATATAATGTTTTTTCATGCCTTTTCAGTGGCCTTTTTTATTTTACGTAAAGCTGTGAAACTCAGGAGGATAAAAGACAAAACAACTTAAAGACAAAATGTAAAATTAAAGACAGAACCTGATCAGGACCCGTTTCATGGTCAGATCGTCGCTTTATCTCCAGGACTCTGAACTCCAAAATACAACCTTCACCAAATGGAAACAGTTTAGTGTCCTGACCTCTGACCCCGTCCTGACCTCTGACCCCCCCGCCTTCAGGATGAAGCAGGCACGGCGCTAATGGACTGAGGAACACTTCGGCGACGCCCTGAGTCTCATCTTGGAGGAATTTAATCTGATTTTCTTCACGTAAACATTTAGTCTCAGTGAGATGATGGAAATCTCTCTCATTTGTAGAGATAATAGTGAATAAACACGTCCAAATGGAAACAGAAGCACTGAGGAGTTCAAATACTGGCTCAGTGGGTTTTTAGGGTCATTTTTCAGTTGGATTTGGTTCCTGTTTCATCGTTTTCATTAAAAACATGTCCAGTCGAACAGACGTGTGGTTTCTAACCCGTGGAAAAACGGTTCAGATGTTATTGGTTTAATCAGGATCACAATAATAAATGATCCTTGAAGGTTTTCCAACTGTAGACGTTCAGAAAAACGTCTTCTCTTCTGTAAATAATCCCACGGTCCATTTTTCTGTTTGTTGGAATAATAAAACCTTCAGATGTTTACAGTCGGAGCTTTGGTTTCAGTCTGGTCTGGATTCAGCAGCAGCGTTTGTTTTGTCTTCTGTGGTCGCTCTAGGTCATGTGACCCCAGTCCACATTTACATGAACCAGACGTCATGAACCTGAAAGGAGCGATATTTAGCTTTCCAACATTTCCCTGTGGTCTCCATAAACTGTAAATGCTCTGCTGGGCTCTGAATCCTTCATTCATTCAACTCCACAGGTCCATCTGCAACCCTATTTCTGAGTACACTGGAAAAAATGCCCCTCTAAAAACAAGTTTAAAAAAAATCATACAAGATATTTTTGAAAAAAATCTTGAATAAAGCAAAAAAACATCTTGAATTAAGCACAAAAAAAATCTTGAACAAAGCAAAAACTCTTGAATTAAGCAAAAAAAAATCTTGAATAAAGCAAAAAAAAAAAATTGAATTAAGGCAAAAAAAACTTGACTTAAGCAAAAATCTTGGATTAAGTAAAAAAAATTCTTGAATAAAGCAAAAAATCTGAATTAGGCAAAAAAAAATCTTGAATAAAGCAAAAAAAATTAAGACAAAAAAAAACTTGAATTAAGCAAAAAAAAAAAAAACATCTTTATTTAAGCAAAAAATTTTGAATAAAGCAAAAATCTTGAATTAAGCAAAAAATCTTGAATTAAGCAAAAAATTTGAATAAAGCAAAAAAATCTCAAAATAGACCAAAAAAAAACCCCAAAAACAAAACAAAAAAAATCAGCCAATGGAACAAATGAAAATTATCTGTTAAGATTTCCTGAATAAAATTTTTCCAGATTTATTGTCTATAAATCAGTTCTTATATCTCACTGAAAGTTCCTGTTTAGGTGATTCTGTCTGATTTTAAGTGTGATGAGATATTTGGACTAGAAATGAGAAAAATACACTTGGTAACATTTAGATTTTTTCCAGTGGAATGACACCAGAAAGGTGGTTTGGTGGATACAAATTTTACGTTGTTTTCATCTTGATGCAAATTTTACGTCATTTTCATCTTGTTGCAAATTTTACATCATTTTGATCTTGATGCAAATTTTATGTCATTTTCATTGTGACGCAAATTTTACATTGTTTTCATCTTGATGCAAATTTTATGTCTTTTTCATCTTGTTGCACATTTTACGTCTTTTTCAAGAAATGAGAAAAATACAAAAAAAAAAAAAAATTCCAGAAAGGTGGTTTGGAGCGCTGGTCCTTTAAATGCACATGAGCCACTTCAGGCCCCGCCCCCTCCAGGTTATTGGCTGTGCTGCTCTGTCCCGTTCAACCAACAACTGAACATTTTAGGGAATGGGCTCCAGGTTTGGACATATTTTCAGTCTGGACTACAACCGCTGATGACGACAAACAATTATGGAGAAATACTGGAGAAATGTTGGTCTGAAGTCTGGACCTGATATGAGCAAATGTGGAGACGGAACTAGTTATAGACGGAACAGCCAATAACCTGGAGGAGGCGGGGCCTGAAGTGGCTCATGTGCATTTAAAGGGCCAGCGCTCCAAACCACATTTCTGGTGTCATTACACCAGAAAAAATCTAAATGTTACCAAGTGTATTTTTCTCATTTCTTGAAAAAGACATAAAATTTACATCAAGATGAAAAAGATGTAAAATTTGCATCAAGATGAAAACTATGTAAAATTTGCATCAAGATGAAAAAGACGTAAAATTTGTATCCGCCAAACCACCTTTCTTTCATTACACAGGAAAAAATCTAAATCTTCCCAAGTGTATTTTTTCTCATTTCTAGTTCAAATATCTCATCACACTTAAAATCAGACAGAATCACCTGAAGAGGAACTTTTCAGTGAGATATAAGAACTGATTAACAGACAATAAATCTGGAAAAATTTATTCAGGAAATCTTACCAAGATAATTTTCATTTGTTCCATTGGCTGATTTTTTTTTTGCTTAATTCAAGAAAAAATACCTTGTATTAATTTTTTTTTTTTTTTTTAACTTGTTTTTAGAGGGGCATTTTTTCCAGTGTACTCAGAAATAGTGTTGCAGATGGACCTGTGGAGTTGAATGAATGAAGAATTCAGAGCCAAGCAGAGCATTTACAGTTTATGGAGACCACAGGGAAATGATGGAAAATGAAGAATTCTATTTAAAAAAAAAAAGAAAAATACCACTGTTTTGAGCAAATGTTTAATATGTGAAAAATTAATCAACAATAAAAAAATCTAAATTTCTCAAAACTGTGAACAGATGTTGTAGACATTGTCCCAAGAAAGATACAAATAAAACTGGAAATAAATCTGATCAGTAGTTTCACAGGAGATCATTGGAATGTAAATATTAATGACCTTGAAGTGACCCTTCAAGGTCAAAGGTCACGGACCCAAGTCATTAAGTCCATATATGACTTCTATCAGTGCTCAGTAGTAACTATACTGGTATCTGAAACCATTTACATGATATTAAACCATGTAAATATGGACCATCAGAAGGAAGGAACATTGATCTGGTGGGCGTTGGTCACATGAGCATTGCTGTTGTTTTTTTTCCTCATTTTGCTCGATCTGAGTCTCCTCCATCTTCTTCCAGTTCCATTTGCAGAACCCGGGCCAACATGTTTGGATCCTCAGCAGGTGTTTCCAGTGCGGTTCCTAACTCTCGCTGGGTTTACAGTATGTTTTGGCTGCAGCTCTTGGACGGTGTCTGATCGTAAAAGCCCTCCGTCGTCTCCGCTCCGGTTACAAATCTCCTCCAGCTGCTGCTCCACGCTCAGCTGCTGCTTCAGGTTTTTAACTCCGCGACCTCGAACCAAACACAATCAGTGAGTTTAGACCAACCCAGCGTTCCTCTGTCCTCATTTGTATGAATGTGTCCGTCAACGTCTGGACATCAAGGACATGAAAGTCTAGATTCCTCCAGTGGAAGAAAAGAAGAAAAGCTTCCATTTTATTGCATCTTTTCTGCCTTGTGACTTTTCCATCTTGTTGCGTCTTTTTTAATTTTGTTGCATCTTTTCTGTCTTGTTGCATCTTTTCCATCTTCTTGCATCTCTTTCATTTTGTTGCATCTTTTCCATCTTGTTGCATCTTTTCTGTCTTGTTGCATCTTTTCTGTCTTGTTGCTTCTTTTCCATTTGTTGCTTATTTTCTGTCTTGTTGCCTTTTTTCCGTCTTGTTGCATCTTGTTACCTTGTTTTCCTGTGTTTCCATATTCCATACCGTTCCTTAAATATTGTGTCATTTTCATTGTGTTGCATTCTTTTCCTATTGTGTCATTTACGTCTTGTTACAGAACGTTGCATCATTTCCGTGTCGTTGTGTTGTTGTTGTGTGATAATGTGATATTAGTTGTCGTCTTTTCTACATCTTATTGTTTCATCCTTTTAAATCAGTCTGGATGTTGTCAAAAAGAAACTAATGGATGGAAAACTAAACACACATATATTCATATTAGTGTGAAGGTGGAGGGAAACTAAACCCTCAGTAAAGTCCAGATTTCTGGTAAAACTGCTGTTCAGTGTGTTCAGCTGTTCGGTGTAAAACCTGCTTCCAAACTGACTGGCTGGAACATTTCAGTCAAAGGAAGGAAACCCAGCCCGACTTCAGCTCTATTGTTTTCCTCCGACAACAGCATTATTCATTTTATTTCCTCCACGTCTCCTCCTCCGAGCCCAGAGGCGGATCGAGTTTCAGTCGTTCTGTGGAAATCCAGGAGAAAACTGAGCCTGAGCAGCCGGAGACTGAAGACAGACACAACACGTCCGTCCACGGCGTCCAGTCCAGCTTTATTTACACCAGAAACACATGTGAAACACAAGTTTGTCCACATCTGTCCACGTTTTTCCAGGTGGGACATTACACACCAGACTATCAACTGAAAAACCGACGAACTTCAAAGGCATCGAAAAAAATACATGTTCTGAAAAGAGCAGATTTGAATCAACTCAGAATGAATCATGAGTCCAATATTAATACTTCAAATGCCCACAGGTACGAACCAAGGTTCTAATAGTTTTGGATTTTCATTCTAGTTTAGTTTTATTTAGTTTGGACTTTTTTTTTCTCTAATTCGGTTAGTTTTAATTTGTTTTTAGAGCAGGTTTGCTTAGTTTTTATTAGTTTTCATTTTTTTCTAAATGCTTAGTTTTAGTTTATTTTTAGTATTAATTTTAGTTTTGTCGTATCTTTTCTCTTCTCCTCTGTTGTATTCAAATAAATCCCACACAGGACTCTGCTGCTTTCTCCCAACTTTAGTCTCCATGTTTCCAGGTAGAGTGGGGACCAGAAGACGACTGGAAACCACACGTGAACACAAGTGACGGACCAAAAAGTGTCGTATGGTGCCGCTAGATATAATTGCTAGAGTGAAATAAATTGATTTCGTATCAGTCCTACATTGACAAAGATGAAAACAAAGGGAATTTTATCCATAATTTTTATACATTTTAGTTAGTTTTGTAAACACACAATACAGTTTCAGTTAGTTATGTTTTTTTTCTTTTAATTATAGTTTTTATTTATTTCAGTTAACGAAAAATTTTTTTCAATTCTAGTTTTCGTCATTTCGTTAGTTTTCGTTAACGATAATAACCTTGGTTTCAGATTCCACATCGGGCCTCGTCCTCATGAATCCGACGCGTCGACATCTCAACAGACGAGGAGTGAACTCTCAACGTGTCAACAGGTCGTCTTATGGAAATGACTGGGATGGAACCCGTCCAGACTCCACTGGCGTCGCTCCAGTGTTTTTATCTCCATGGCGACGCTCACAGTAAAGAACCAGGATGCAAACATTCCATAAAGCACAGACCTGCCGATGTCATTTATTGAGTGTTAATGTGGTATGGCTGTGTTTGTGGAGCGGTGACCACAGTTTGTATTCTGAATTTCCCCTTGGGGATTAATCAACTAACTAACTAACTAACTAACTAAACTAACTCACTCACTCACTCACTCAATCTATCTATGTATCTATCTATCTATCTATCTATCTATGTATCTATCTATCTATCTATCTATCTATCTATGAGGGCTGTTCAATAAGTTCATGGCCTCACCCAGAAATACTGGTTGTTATAATACAGGATGTTACATTCTTTTGTGATGGGATAGTGATGCTTGAACATCGATGGACCAAGTGCATTGCTGTAAATGGAGATTATGTTGAAAAATAAAATATAAATTATCAGTCTGTGTTGTTCTGTTCTGGGTGAGGCCATGAACTTATTGAACGGCCCTCGTATCTATCTATCTATCTATCTATCTATCTATCTATCTATCTATCTATCTATCTATCTATCTATCTATCTATCTATCTATCTATCTATCTATCTATCTATCTATCTATCTATCTATCTATCTATCTATCTATCTATCTATCTATCTATCTATCTATCTATCTATCTATCTATCTATCTATGTGACTTCTACCCACAAACCAAGTGTGAGGGTTTCTGGGTATTTAAGCCCAGACGTCCGTCCAACTGTTACCTCATACTGCGTTTCCACGGCAGCCAAGATCTGACATGATGATTCTGCATGAGATCATCTCTGCTCCCATGTTTTAGTCTTTATCTCAACAAAACACATGCACAGCAACTGAACGTCCAACTATAAGTAAATCAAACATAGAGATTAACTTCAGAAACAGTTGGATCTGCAGTGATAGATCTGGGTCAACAGAAACTAAACCGAAACAAAATAAAAACCACAACAAAACTCAACACAAACTGATCAATGTCGGTAAAATGACTTTGTCCAGGGTTAACGGTTCATGTCAAATATTTTCTCTAGATTTAAACTCTTCTAAATCATTTATCATCAGTTATTATGATCATTTTTCAGAGTAAATCATGTATTTTCCTGTATTTAATTCACTGATCATGTAGATGTTCATAAAAGCACAGATTAAATTCAAAGGTTATTATATTAAGGTTATTATTATTATTAATTGTGTGTTATTTCCACATTAACATCCTGGTTTTATTGAGGACAAATCCACCTCTGTCCCCATGGATCAACACTGACAATGGAAAAGAATCATGTGAGTTCAATAAATGACTTTCTCTCCTTCTGGACCTGAACTGGTTCATTAATAATCAAACAGGATCTAGTTTAACGACTCATTCGGACCCAGTCTTTCATATCATCAGGCCATCAGAGGTTTAATGACGTGTAAAAAGCTTCTGGATTTGGGTTTGACTGAGTCCAGCAGTAAAGGAAACTCAAACAAACAGGGAGCGTTTTACTGCTGGACTCTTCACACTTTAACTGTGTTTGGCTGATGTTTGGATGGTTTTACTAAAGGACGGGCTGTAAATCAGACAGAACACGTTACTGTGCTAAAACATCTGAACCACGGCCTCTGGTTTATTCTTCGACGCAGACGAAGCCGGGAGCGTTTTTACAGGAATCTTCTCGTTAAAGCGCCGTCGGTTTGACAATCTGTCGCCTCCGAGAGCAAAGAGCGAGCCGTGGAAACACACACACCAACCATTTGATTCAACCATAATTGGGGATTTAGTCGAACAGTAGAAGCTCAACAGTTTGGTGACAGTTTAATTGGACTCTTCTATCGACAGGATCCTGGTAAATGAAAGGTCTGCAGCATCTCTGACTGCGTTTCCAGTCTCGACTTGTTCTCTTTCTGCAGGAGGAGGCACGTCTGCAGGAATCCGTCATGTTTGCCAAAGGAGGTCGACACATCACAGACTATTTAGCTTCAATTTGGATGAAGATCGACCCAGATTTATGATGTTTGGTAGATGTTTAGTGTCACAGACTCATGAATCAAAGATCAGGTCGACACACGTATCCGGGCAAACTCAGCAGGAAGTCCACCACCTGAGTCTGAATCAAACCATTTATTGACCTTTAGCCTTTGATTTGTCCAACAGAATTAACCCAAATGACTTCTGTTTGTTTCATTTAAAGACTTTTGTGATAAAAGTTTAGCAAAATGGTGACTTTTCAGTCAGTGTATCTGTTGGAAGTTGGATTTTCTTTACAGAAACAAAAGAAAACTAGAAAAGCACTCGGAGAGCACAGACCTCCATCAAGGCAGATCAGCCCCCCCCCATCACCACCAAAATTTAATCATTTGTTCCTTGTGCCAGTATCTACATTTCCTGAAAATGTCATGAAAATCCGTCCATAACTTTTTGAGTTATCTTGCTAACAAACAAACAAACAAACAAACAAACAAACAAACAAACAAACAAACAAACCCTGGCAAAAACATAACCTCCTTGGCGGAGGTAACTAGTGTTTAATTGATTTTCACTTTAAACAGAAGAATTAAAATTGAACTCCAAGGTGTTTTTCTTTTTCAGTGTCAAAACAGATAAACCAAATTTTAAAAAAGGATTGGTTTTCTTTTTCTCTTTCTAATAAAAAATAAAGTTACGACCTAAGACAAATGGAAAAAAAATTCTGAGACTGGGTGTTGTCATTTTCAACGAAAGAGCGCTAATGCCATCGAGGTCACAAAGACTCTTATGAACGAAGGGTTTGTATGAAATCTGGACATCGTAGACATGCTCCCTCCATGAATGTCTACGAAGTCCAGATTTCGCACGAACTGGAAGATTCGTACAAACCAAGGTTGTTACCGTTAATGAAAACTAATGAAATGACGAAAACTAGAACTGTAAAAACATTTTCGTTAACTGAAATAAATAAAAACTATAATTAAAAGAAAAGAACAATAACTAACTGAAACTGTATTGTGTGTTTACAAAACTAACTAAAACATATAAAAATTATGGATAAAATTCCCTTTGTTTTTGTCTTTGTCAATGTTGGATTGATATAAAAGCAATTTATTTGGCTCTAGCAATTTAAGCTAGTGGCACCATATGACACTTCAGTCCATCACTTGTGTTCACTTGTGGTTTCCAGTCGTCTTCTGGTCCCCACTCTACCTGGAAACATGGAGACTAAAGTTGGGAGAAACTAAAATTTACAGTAAAACTAAACTAAAACAGAACATTTAGAAAAAATTGAAAACTAGTAAAAACTAGCAAACCTGCTCTAAAAACTAATTAAAACTAACTGAATTAGAGAAAAAAAAGTCAAAACTAAATAAAACTAAACTATAATGAAACATCCAAAACTATTAGAACCTTGGTACAAACTCATCATTCTTAGGAATCTTAGTGAATGAGGCATTAGCGCTCTTTCCTTAAAAATGACAACATCCGGTCTCAGAAAATGAAAAAATAAAACAGGTGTTTTTGGTCTGTTTTTCCATTTCTGTCAGGTAGTAAGTTTATTTTTCAGCATGTTGGGTGGAATGTGTCCACAGGTGAGCATGAGATGAGATGAAGGTGGATGAGTGATGGAAACCAACCTGATGAGGACGGAGAAGAATCTGCGGTCGTACAGGTGAAGACGATGAGGAGGTGGTGAACCAGGAAGAGCAGGAGACATCAGGTGGATCTGTTCGATATGTGGAAGTCCAACCAGGAAACTTCAGCAGAGACGGAAACAAGAGGACAGGTGGATGGGTGGATGGGTGGACGGGTGGACGAGGGCATGGTTGGACATGTAGATGGGTGGATGAGGGGACGGGTGGACGAGGGCATGGTTGGACATGTAGATGGGTGGACGAGGGGACGGGTGGACGAGGGCATGGTTGGACATGTAGATGGGTGGACGAGGGGATGGGTGGATGAGTGGAGGACTAGATGGGTGGACGAGGGGATGGGTGGACAAGTGGAGGAATGGATGGGTGGACAAGAGGAGGAATGGATGGGTGGACGGGTGGAGGAATGGATGGGTGGACGAGGGGACGGGTGGAGGAATGGATGGGTGGACGAGGGATGGGTGGACGGGTGGAGGAATGGATGGGTGGACGAGGGGATGGGTGGATGGGTGGAGGAATGGATGGGTGGACGATGGGATGTGGTGGACGGGTGGAGGAATGGATGGGTGGACAAGGGGATGGGTGGAGGAATGGATGGGTGGACAAGGGGATGGGTGGACGGGTGGAGGAATGGATGGGTGGACGAGGGGATGGGTGGATGGGTGGAGGAATGGATGGGTGGACGAGTGGACGAGGGGATGGGTGGACGGGTGGAGGAATGGATGGGTGGACAAGGGGATGGGTGGAGGAATGGATGGGTGGACAAGGGGATGGGTGGACGGGTGGAGGAATGGATGGGTGGAGGAATGGATGGGTGGAGGAATGGATGGGTGGACAGATGGACGGGTCATAGGTCGGGGACTAATGGAGCTCAGCACTGGATGTGGAAGTGGAGACGACCTGGTAAAGAGTGCAGACTGAAGACGGCGTTAACGTCCTGATGAAGACCAGGTGAGGCTGGAGACTTAGCATGAAGGCAGGTAAAGGGGGCGGAGCCAAAGACACAAGTGAGTTAAAGCACAGGTTCAGGACAGTGAAGGTATTACATGCGAATACTGAAGTTTCACAGAACAGTTTTTACGTCTCCTTTAGGTGTTTTGTTGGGGGTTTTTTTTGCTTTTTTTTTTGACGAAGTGTTGATGTTAGAATTGAGGATGAAAACTAAACGGAGCTGAAGACGCTGTTACATAATGGTTCAAAGTCATTAACCCTTAAAGACCTAAACATCCACCGGTGACCAAAACCATCTACTGATCTAAAATGTTTAATACCTGTTGATTTCAATCAGTCTGAATCCAGGATGAACCCCCAGATTTTTGGCACTCCAGCTCAAATAATCAACAAATAGAAGAGAATCACGCATGATATCTACTGATCTAAACTGTTTAATTCCTGTTGATCCACTTATCCTATCAAACCATGTCAATAACTGGTGTAAAATACAGTTCTTCATCTTTTCATGGTCATCAGATATGACCATATTTGGACGTTCAGAGGCTCTGTAGTTACCGTGGAAACACCGTCATCTTCTACAACATTGACTCACCAGTAAAACCCATGGAGTTGGATCACTAGTCGCTTTTCCATTGGACATCTGCGCAAAACTTTACCGACATTTACTAAATGTCGAAAAAAACAGACGTGCGTAATTTTGCTTTTTCCGTTATATCACAAATGCGATGATTTGTTTATTCATTATTGTGAGATGACACGAGAGGTCATTCCATAAACATGGCGACAAACGTAAATATGGTGTTGATTTACAGATACATTCAGTATTATTATATATTACCCCTCGATCTCCTACTAAATTCTAAAATGATTATCTATGTGTTTCCACGGTAACTACGGAGCCTCTGAACCTCCAAATGGGTCATATCTGATGACCATGAAAAGATGAAGAACTGAATTTCACACTAATTATTTACATGTAATAATAGGATTAGTGGATTAACAGGAATTAAACAGTTTAGGTCTGGGTATGTAAGGGTTAAAGGGGACGTTTGGGTTCTGTAAGGGTTAAAGGTGGACGTTTGGGTCTTAAGGGTTAAAGGTGGACGTTTGGGTCTGTAAGGGTTAAGGTGGACGTTTGGGTCTGTAAGGGTTAAAGGTGGACGTTTGGGTCTGTAAGGGTTAAAAGTGGACGTTTGGGTCTTTAAGGGTTAAAGGTGGACGTTTGGGTCTGTACGGGTTAAAGGTGGGACATTTGGGTCTTAAGGGTTAAAGGTGGACGTTTGGGTCTTTAAGGGTTAAAGGTGGACGTTTGGGTCTTTAAGGGTTAAGGAGGACGTTTGGGTCTTTAAGGGTTAAGGTGGACGTTTGGGTCTTTAAGGGTTGAAGGTGGACGTTTGGGTCTTTATGGGTTAAAGGTGGACGTTTGGGTCTGTAAGGGTTAAAGGAGGACATTTGGGTCTGTAAGGGTTAAAGGTGGACATTTGAGTCTTTAAGGGTTAAAGGTGGACGTTTGGGTCTTTAAGGTTAAAGGTGGACGTTTGGGTCTGTAAGGGTTAATTTGATCCTAATTTTTAACATTAGACGCTGTCTTATTGTGTTTTCAGGGCTCCATCACCTCCATCCAACTCCAGAAGATGAACCAATCAGAGCCAGTTTGTCCTAAAACAAACAGGGGAGTGTTCCTGGACGGCAAGTAGCTGCAGATTGTTCTTTTCTTTCTTTCTTTTTTTTTTTTTACAGCTCATCTGTAGTTAATTGTGATTTCTAGAGTTTCCAGCAGCCACCGGGGGAGCCAGGAGGAGCTGATGTTCATTATCCCAGAGTGAAGGAGTCAGATGGAAGTGAATGAGCATTAACGAAGTGGACGGATGACAGCAGAGCCTCCGCCTGAGACTGAAAATGAGGATTTAAGACGTCAACACAGACGCAAACTGACAACGAAGAAAAAAAAAAGATCCTGATGAGACAGTGAGTCAGTCTCAGGAGGACGTTTTCAACAGTTTGATTTGAAATCCAACTCTGAAAACAAACTGTGTGGTTTGGCAGAAAAGACCAGAATGGAAAAAGAAAGAAGGGTTTAGCTCATTATAAACAACAAACAGACATTTATTTATGACAGATTCAACACTGTTAAATGTGAAGTTCCTCAAGTTGTGTCACTGTTTTTTAACAAAACATGAGGATAATCTTATTAAAACCACGTTTTCGTTTCTTTCCTGGTTTAATCTGATCCATATCAGCTCCAGTTTCAGATTAATTAAACTCTGAAATGAGACGACTTTAACCTCCTAAGATCCTAAATGTCAGCTAAGTACCAGCTTTTTTTGTTTTTTGTTAAATAAGTGCCTATATTGGAAACATCATGATGCAAACAGTTTTTTCAGATGCAGTTTTTTAAATGTTTATGGAATGTCCTTTGTGGTGGACAGTTTCTTCTTTTTTGTATAAAATTGTGAAACTCTGTCCTCAAACGTGGACAGTGGGTCTTAGGAGGAGGTTAAAGGGGGGGTAGGAGATGTTTTCCTGGGAGCGTTTTTTACTATATTGCTAAAAATCCCCTTCACACCCCAATTACAACTAATTATTTAAAACACTCCAACACAAAAATTAAATGTTTTAGTCACCTGTGGAATAGACAGGACTGAAAAAAAACAACCATCCAATCATTTTAACTGACCCATCGAAATGATTGAACGGTGATATGTCTATCAAACTCAACTACCCTTTGTCCCTCCCCCTCCCCCCTCTGTGCATGAATCATGCGTTCTCAGAGGTTGGAGCAACTGGTAGGGCTGCACGATTTTGGCAAAAAATAAAATCCCAATTTTTTCTTCTAAAAACTCGATTTTCAATTTTGATTTTGGGTAAAACTACAAAAGACAACAGAAGTCAGCATGTCGTTTTGTGAGCAGCCCACAATGCAAGGCACTGCTCTGACCTCAGATCTGTGATGGTATCATGTGATGAACCCACAGAAGTTTTTTCTTTTTTATTCTTCATTACATCTTTATTGAATGGAGTATACAAACAACGTATACAACAAAAAAAATGACATCACAAGTTTGCCAGGGGGAAGACACTATAATACAATATCCAAATCAGAGCAAATACTGGTGGTTTCTACAGCCTTTTTGGTTCCAGATTTATCTAACAGCTTTAAATAAAGTTCAACATCTTTCAAAAAATAAATAATATTTGGTTTTGTGTTACAGAACTTACATTTGTGAATGCAAAATTTAGCAAGTAAGAGGACTAAATTAATAAAAAAAAAAAAATAAAATAAAATAAAATAAAGTTTTTTTTTTTCCTTTTTGGGGTGTCTGGGTCCACAGAAGTGATACCAGTGTAAGTCAGTGACAGGCATCAGTCATGTGTGTGTGGACCACAGATATGAGTGAACCATGCGGTTCTATTTAAACTGGAGGATCTGTGTGTGGAACAGTCCGACCCAGGACACACTGGAGGGGTTCTATCTGTGGAGCTGGTGCATGTGTTGTGGGCAGAGGGCTGTGTGGGCTCCTCTGCTGAGGCGTGATGACCCCGAGACCCGGACCCGGATCGGAAGAAGACAGTACGGTACGGATCCGGGACAACGTAAGATGAGTGATCCGCATACAGCTATATTTGAATTATGGGATCTGTGTGTGAACCACAGCTTACACTGGTATCACTACTGCAGGTTCATGAACACATTTAAAGTCCGGTCATTACACAGACTTCTGTGACAGACCGCTGTCACAGATAGGAGGAGGAGCCTACGCTAGCCCGCAGGGGCACGGCCCAGAGGCACGAGAAAGATGAATTGATTTCACGATTTCCCTGTTTTAAAAAATCGTCACTAATTAAAAAATCCAATTTCGATTTAAAATCAATTAATCGTGCAGGCAAGTACAAGTACTTACATTTGAGTCCTGGCCGATACCGAGTACCGATATGACTACTTAATAATTCCATTCCAGTTCCTTTTGTACCTGCTGTATTAATTAAAATCTGGCAAAACATTCAAAAGATTTCCATAGACAAACATTAATTTTCCAGACTGAGCATTAACAGCCTATTTGAGCGGCAGGAAAAACAGATGTACTTCTGTAAACACAGTGTGTGTCTGTGTGGTCATGTGTTCTGTCAGGACCACTATAGTGCATGTGGGTCACTTCAGGACCACTATAGTGCATGTGGGTCACTTCAGGACCACTATAGTGCATGTGGGTCACTTCAGGACCTCTTTAGTGCATGTGGGTCACTTCAGGACCTCTTTAGTGCATGTGGGTCACTTCAGGGTCACATTCAGTTGAGACTCAAAACTGACAGAAGTCGCATTACTGTGGAATATGAACCAACACACCAAAAAAATCTGATTTCACCCAAAAATCAGAACTGTGCATTAGACCTGCTGTGTGAACGCAGACTGTCTCCATTCACTGTCATTTGTCCAACTGCTGTTTTCTGGTGTTTCCTGCTCCGTTGATCCAAAAAAAAGGACCCAGACTCAGTTTAATGGTGACGTTCTGTGGTTCAGGTCGGACTTCTGCTGCGGTCCGTCCTTTTTTTTTCGTTCGTCGGTGCAGAGTCTGAGCTCCAATTAAAAAAAGCGGCAGATAAAAGGCGATCAATCAGAGCTTCGGTTATAGTTCTGCACAAACTCATTTCACACATGCGTTAGGTCTGAATTAACCCTCGGAAACACGGGGGGGAAATATTAACGGAAATACCCACACCCGATTGGGAGCGAACAACGGTATAAAACAGGAAAACAGACGAGTCGCGGACGGTCGATGGAATCACACGAGGTTTAAAGAATCGAAAAAAGAGCGACAAGTTTAAGGTCAACCCAATAAATAAAAAAAAGGTTTTACCACAAACTCAACTGATAGAGAAAAGTGTGGTTTTTAAAGAGTTTGTCCATTTATTTCACATATAATTTCAGAAAAACAATAAATAATAATAAACAATAAATTAAGAATAAAACCCAGTTTTTATTCAGTTTGGTAAGTTTTCTGTCTTTTGTAGCTTTTTGTCTTATTTTTGTAATTTTTTTCATTACACTTAAATTTTGTTTGGTTTTGTTCATTTTTTCATTATTTTGTTCTTTTTTTATTAGTTTGTTCATTATTTTATTCCATTTTTGTTATGTTTTGTTCATTTTTTTCATTACTTTATTCAGTTTTTGTTCAGTTTGGTAACTTTCATCACTTTTTTTGGATTTTTGTCAAGTTTTGTTAATTTTTTCAATACACTTTAAAATTTTTCTTTGGTTTTGTTAATTTTTGTCATTATTTTCTTAAAATTTTATTAGATTGTTGATTATTTTATTCCAATTTGTTGTGTTTGTTCATTTTTTATTACTTCACTCAATTTTTGGTTTATTTTGGTTGAGTCTAGTGACGTAGACTCTTGTCATTTAATTGTTTCTGCTCACCTTTAACTACGTCACTTTCATTTTCTACATTTATTTTTTTTTTTTACACATGCAGATGTAAAAGAACAAAATAAATCAGATTAACTGGTATTCATGCATGAAGACATCGGAGTACTGTCAACCAATCCAGGTGGTTAATCTGATTTATTATAATCAGATTACACGGTTATCTGATAAAACATCACTTTATACTGTTGTTAATGATCAGAGTATTAGTGTGGATGTAAATGGACTCATGGTTTTCTAGTATTTTGTTCAGAAACTAGAAAATATTCACATTTAAGAAGCTGCAATCTGAGCTTTTTGAATTTATATTGAAGAAAATCAATAGTTTAAGTGATTGTTGCTGCTCTAGTGCAGATGTCGTCCTGTTTCCTGCTGATATTAAACTAAAACCACCAACACGAAACTGAATTTGTCTTTTTTAATTCAACTCTGGACCTTGAAGTAAACCAAACCAGAAGCAGAACCCGTGTCTCTGGGCCTCATCTGGTCTGATCTGACTGGTTTCCTGTCCAGGCCTGTTTAATTTCATGCATGTGGGTCCAGATGGATCCACATGGGTCCAGATGTTTGGGTGTGTGAGGTCTGATCTGTCAAACCTCTGCTTTAACCGACACCACAGACTGACCTCATCCTGATAAATGGGTCTGAAGGCCTCGGGCTGGTGGTTTCTAACAGGTCCCTGAACGCACCACCAGCCCAGATGTAAAAACATAAGAGTCTGGAAGTTTGAAGTATTGGGTTTTGCTGCTTTATATTTTTGGGTTTTCTTTTTGCTGCCAGAAACTATGCATTGTGTATATCTATAGTCAGATATTATTAGTTTTAGAAATTAACTCATAAAAAAACCCAAAGAGAATCTGGTCCTGGTGGGAGTCAACACATTCCCACCCAAACAGCTGATCCTGTTAAATCAGGTTAATGCGTCAGTAAAGAAGCTTCTTAATTTCATCTGCTCATTTTCACTGTTTAATTAATGTTTAGTTTAAGTCTTTACATAGTCTGTTTTAAGTAACAGATAAACCTCAAAGCAATTAAATAATTCAGCCAGACACTTTTTCTTATTTCTGATTAGTTTGTTCATTATTTTATTCCATTTTTGTTATGTGTTCATTTTTTTCATTACTTTATAATATTTTTGTTCAGTTTGGTAAGTTTTTCTTTTCTTTTTTTTTTTTTCAATTTTTGTCAATTTTTTTTTTTTTTTTTTTTTTCAATTTATAGTTGTTTGTCATTATTTTATTTCATATTTTTGGGTTTTGTTCATTTTTTTCCATTACTTTATCATTTTTTGTTCAGTTTGGTAAGTTTTCCATCTTTTTTAAAGTTTTGTCTTATTTTTGTAATTTTTTTCATTATACTTTAAATTTTTGTTGGGTTTTGTTCATTTTTTCATTATTTTGTTCATTTTTTTATTATTAGTTTTGTTCATTTTTTATTATTAGTTTTGTTCATTATTTTATTCCATTATTGTTATGTTTTGTTCATTTTGTATTACTTTACTCAATTTTTGTGTTTTTCCACTTTATATTTTGGGATTTCTTTAAGCTGCCAGAAACTATGCATTGTGTATATCTATAGTCTGATATTAGTTTTTAGAAAATAACTAAAAAAAACACAAAGAGAATCCACTCATAGTGGAGTCAACACATTCCCACCCAAACAGCTGATCCTGTTAAATCAGGTTAATGCATCAGCAAAGAAGCTTCTTAACTTCCTTTCATCTGTTCATATCACTGGTTAATTAATGTTTAGTTTAAGTCTTCGAGTAGTCTGTTTTAAGTGACAGATAAACTCAAAGCAATTTAATAATTCAGCCAGACATTTACATATATAATAATGACTGTTTTGATCATTCAAATGTGAAAATCTTAAAACAATTTATAAATTAACAATAAAATACTGGTAATGAGAACAAACCCTTATCTTATCCTTGACCTGACTTTGGATGTTTCAGCTCAGTTTGACTTGATTCACTTTTGTGTTGGTTTTGCGTTCCACACTAGAAAAAAATCTGAATCTGACCAAGTGCATTTTTCAGTACCAATGGACCCGATCTACTCCTGAAAACGACGACATCCCATCATATTAAACCTAAAAATCACCAGAAAACCCGCACTGATCTGATGACTCGTCTCCTTCGTAGGTTTCCGTGCGAGTACAGGTTATGTTTTCACTTTCCTGAAGCAGCAGGAAGCGGCGTTGAAGCCACAGAGATACGGTTGCCATGGTTACGTTTTGTTATTTAATCTGAGAGCAGCTGCTGGTGGTCGTGGAGATGCACAGGCTGAATTTAATAAAGAACATCAGCTTCTTCCTCTAATAGACGTCCAGCGTCTGAGCCCAGGAGTCCCAGTGGTGGACAGACGGACAGACGGACGGACAGACGGACGGACAGGCGGATGGACAGACGGATGGACAGGCGTTTGTCCTGGGGTTCTGACGGTTTGTTTTCCACCAGGATGGGACTGCTCATTTCCAGCTCTTCGACCTGCAGATGAAGGCTTTCTGTGTCTGTTGAAGGTGGATGGGTTCCACTTCCATCAGATTCATCCCATGAACCAACAGGGCGTTTACAGATGCATGAGGTTGGACTCCGTTTAATGAGCGACGAGCTGCAGATAACGAGCAATCCACACCTTATTATTCATAAAGGCCTGTCCTCAGCAGCAAGCAGAAACTGCTGAAGAACCTTAGAACGCCTGGTGTTTCAGCTCTTTGTAGGGATTTTAGGGTCTGCCGTCATCTTCATTAGCAATTTCTTCAAATGTCTTCTCTAACGAAACTACTGGTCGGATTAATTTAAAAATGTATATGTCTTTTCTTTGGGACAATGTTTACAAAGTTTGTTTAGTTTTTGAGCGATTAGATTTTTGAATTTGAAATTTAAAACATTTGTCTCGATTTACAATTGTGGAAGAGGATTAGGGACACTGGAAAAAATTTAAATTAAGGTCCAATATATTTTGTTTTATTATTATCTGAGAAAAAAATCAGAATGCAGACATTTTTTTCTCGATTCTGACTTTAATCTGAGCAATAATAAAAAAATATTTTCAAACAGTCAGAATTCTGAGAAAAAAGTCCGAATTCTGAAATATAAAGTCCAAATTCCAAGATTAAAGTAAGAATTCTGAGAAAAAAGTCAGAATTCCGAAATTAAAGTCTGAATTCCGAGATTAAAGTAGGAATTCTAAAAAAAAAAAAAAGTTCATAATTCCGAGATTAAGTCAGAGTTCTAAGAAAAAGTCAGAATTCTGAAATTAAAGTCAGAATTCGGAATCTGAATCTTCCAGTTCGTACGAAATCTGGAGTTCATAGACAGTCATGGAAGGAGCATGTCTACGATGTCCAGATTTCGTAAAAAACCCATCGCTTGTAAGAATCTTTGTGACCGAGGCATTCGCGCTCTTTCCTTGAAAATGACAACATCCGGTCTCAGAAAATGAAAAAAACAGTTGTTTTTGGTCCATTTTTCCATTTGTCAAGTACTAACTTTCTTTTTTGTTATTAGAAAGAGAAAACAAAAACCAATCAATTTTTTAAAATTTGATGTATCTGTTTTGAGACTGAAAAAGAAAAACACCTTGAATTTCAATTTTAATACTTGTATTTCAAAACGAAAATCAATGACCTCTAGTTTTTCTTTTTGTTTCTGAAGAGGAAAATCCAAATACCAACAGATACATGGACCCGTGATGGTTTAACGGAAACACTGTAGTGCATATTCAAAATTTAATCTGATATTAAAGTACTGACAGTTCTCCAATCTGCCCTTTCACAGCAGAGGATGTGTATTAAAAGGTAAAAACACCATTAAACATTAATTCAAAAATAATAATAAATCTATTTCTGCTTAGTGATACTTAAATCTTACGTCTTTTTCTGTCGCTGCAGCTTTAACCTGACAACAGGATGAATGTCTAAAGCACTGCTCCACAAAGTTCCCAGAGTCCTTTGGGAAGTGCAAGAGCGTAGTGAGATGATTACCCCCAGGACTCTTGACCCCAGAGGTCAAAGGTCGAGCTAACTGTTGGTGTAACTTTACAACAGCCTCGGGCTCCAGTTTAACTCCATGAACCAAAGCCATGAGTCGGATTTCACAACTTCAGAAAAACATCTGGACAGTCAACACTGATTTGATGCAATTTCAGTAAAAGAATGGAAAAATAATAGTAAATTTAGTAAGTTATTTTTTAATAGTAAAAAGTAAGTTTTCAAGTAAATTTATTAGTATTTAGTGTGTTTTTCATCCTCCATGTTCAAACTAATATGTGTCTGTGGTTTTAAAGCATCTGAGCTGAATTATCCATTAGTTTTATTTTACATACTTATTTATTTTAAATACGCCCAAACTGATTTAAATGGAAGAAACACTAGTCTCTTTTCCATTGAGCCTCAAATTACGTGAATATAACGTGTGTATAAAAATTTGCCTAATGGAAAAACGACAATTTCGCCAAAAGTCTCGTTTTTTGATTAAAAGTTTTTGCGCTGGCAAGAGGGGGTTTTTCGCGCGTAGCGAAATTGGTACATCGTGCAAAACTGCAATGAAAAGACCTTTTGGTGCAACTACAGTCGCGTGAATAAAAAACAAAAAAACAACAAAAAAAAAAAAACTGATGTTGATGGATGTTACAAAGGGGGAAGAAGATTTGTTTATTTATTATCGTGAGATGAAATGAGAAGTCATTGAATAAGCATGGTGACGAATGTAAATATGGTGTTGATTTACAGATATATTCATTACCAGCGCGACTAGTGGTTTAGGTCTAGGGTTAGGGTTAGGTTTAGGGTTAGCAGTAAGGGTTATGTTTAGGGTTAGTGGTTAGGGTCAGTGGTTAGGGTTAGGAGTTAGGGGTTAGGTTTAGGGTGAGGGTTAGCGGTTAGGGTTAGCAGTTGGGGGTTAAGGTTAGGTTTAGGTTTAGGTTAAGGGTTAGGTTTAGGGTTAGCGGTTAGGGGTTAGGGTTGGCGGTTAGGGCTAGGAGTTAGGGTTAGGTTTAGGGTTAGCGGTTAGGATTAGCAGTTAGGGGTTAGGGTTAAGGTTAGGTTTAGGGTTAGCAGTTAGGAGTTATGGTTAGGGTTAAGGTTAGGTTTAGGTTACGGGTTAGGTTTAGGGTTAGAGGTTAGGGGTTAGGTTTAGGTTTTGGGTTAGCGGTTAGAGTTAGTGGTTAGGGTTAGCGGTTAGGGTTAGGTTTAGGGTTAGGGTTAGGGTTAGCGGTTAGGGTTAGGGGTTAGGGTGCCTTATTTAGTCCAAACCTGTCCAACTTCAGTTTGTCTCTTTGTCTTTTTCTGTTCTTCCACCTGTTCTGACCCTAAAACACACAGTAAAACCAAACCACGGAACAAAAAGGAACACAAACACGGCACAAAGAACCCTTACCCTAACCCTCAGGGGTTAAAGGGTTAAAGTGTGTATTTCTGTTTCTTCTGTTGCCAAACACTTTCAAATCCTTATTCTGCTTTGACAAACACCAACAGGACGATACAAGGTGAATGCTGCAGCCTCTGGTTTGGACGTTTGGAGTGAGACGAGGCTCCGGCTTTCATCTGCTGTTAATTAATCCCGTCCACCATCAGCCTCCAGGCGTTTTAATTAATCACCGTGGTTTGGAAGCATTCATCACATCTACAGAGGCTGAGGGAAGCGGAGGACATCCGTCAAATGCCACAGAACCTCAGACGACCTCCGCATCCTACGGTTCATCACGCCGGTTCAAAGAATCGACCCAGACGTCCCCGTTTCTGGAAGTTTCCTCCGGATCCGAGGCTCATTAGACGGACGAGGACGACGCTCGAGATAAAGACGAGGTTCAATGAAAGAAACACCGTTAAAAAAAAGCGAAGATCAGACGAGAAGCATGAGAGCAGAGAAGAGATTAAACATCGGATCAGAGACGACGGCGAGAGACTAAAAAAAGACGTAAAAACCACCCAACAAACACCGAGAAGAAGATTAAAACCTTAAATTATTAAAACATTAAAATATTAAAGCAGACCGACGCAGAGTTCAACCATTCAACTGGTCAAATAAGAAAGAAAATAAGAAGAAAACTAATAAAGCACAGAATAAAGAGTCCAATAGTTTCAACAGTTTAACCCTTAAATGACCTGGAACTATTTTTATGTCGACTTCCAAAAGAATTTTCCTACATTTAATCTTTTCCGAGTGATTTATTACTGTTTATTATAAGATTATCCTCTGTCTTTTTGCATTTTTCAGTGTAAATAATTTACTTTCCTATTTTTAATTCACTGATCATGTAGATGTTCATTAAAGCTCAGAGTAAATTCAAAGGTTATTATAAAAAACAGAGTAAACTGAATATATACTATTTATTAATAACTAAAACTACCCTTTTATGCTGATACTATCACTTACGTTGCAATTCATTAGCATTTACTTATGTCCATTTCCATTTGTATTAGTCATATATTTAATGCATCCTTCATCTTGTTTGATGTTTTTCCGAAGTTTAAATGCGTTTCAGGTGAATTATACATTATTTGTATTTTGCATCATTGTGCGTCTTCCCAACATCGAGGCCTTGAACTATTTCTATGTCGACTTCAAAGCGAATTTCCCCACATTTGACCTTTTCTAAGTGATTTATCACTGTTTATTATAATATTATCATAAACGGTAAATAATATACTTTGACTGACAGGAGTGATTGACAGCTGGTCGGACTGTTAGAGCTTCAGTAAATTTAATAAAACTCTTTTTCCTGACAGGTTAATAAGTTTCTGTAACGTAATATAAGTCAATTACTCAATGATACTCGAAGCCTGTAAGCTAGCATTAGCATTAGCTCACCCATGACTCCTCATGCCCCTACAGCTCCACCCCTATTGTCCAAATGCGGTCACTTCTGGCTCCAAAAGTCAACAGTGAATTAAACCTTAAAGGCCTTGAACTATTTTATGTGGACTTCCAAGTGAATTTCCCCACATTTAACCTTTTCTAAGTCATTTATCATTGTTTATAATAATATTATCATAAACGGTAAATAATATACTCTGATTGACAGGTGTGATTGACAGCTGGTCGGACTGTTAGAGCTTTGCTAAATTTAATAAAACTCTTTTTCCTGACAAGATAATAAGTTCTGTAATGTAAAATAACTCAATTACTCAATGATACTCAAAGCCAGTAAGCTAGCATTAGCAATAGCTCACCCATGACTCCTCGTGCCCCCACAGCTCCACCCCTACTGTCCAAATATGGTCACTTCTGGCTCCAGAAAGCCAACAGTGTGTCGACTAAAACGTAAACCCCGGTTTCTAACAAGAACAAACCAACAGGAAACATTTGAGCAGGGATGTCAAACTCATTTTAGTTCAGTTCCACATTCAGCTAAATTTGATGTGAAGTGGGCTGAACCAGTAAAATAATAACAGAATAATATATAAATAATGTCAACTCCAAACTTTTCTCTATGTTTTACAGTGAAAAAAGTAAATTTACATTATGAAAATGTTTACATCTACACACTGTCCTTTCAAACAATGTGAATGACTTGAACAAACTGATAAAATAAGTGTGATTTTAACAATATTCTGTCTCAGTTTATCATTTCCACATGTTCATTATAACTTACAGATCACAGTGGATCTACAAATACATAAAACGTTTAATATCAGTCAGAATATCGGTAAAATTACACTTATTTTTCTTAAAGACATTTCAGGTTGTTCATATTTGTTCAGATTATTCACATTTTTTGTGAAATTATACTTTGATTTATTGTAAATACAGGAAAATATTTACATTTACAAAGAGAAAAAATTGGAGTTGTGAGTATTTATATGTTATTATGATAGTATTTGATTGGTCCTGCCCACTGGAGATTCAATTGGTCTGCATGTGGAACCGGAACTAAAATGATTGTTAATATCTTCAGTGTAATTTCTGCATTTCACAAATTCATCCCAAGGGCCGGACTGGACCCTTTGGGGGCCGGATTTGGCTCCCGGGATGCATGTTTGACACCTGTGCTTTAGAGTATTGTGATTATTTTGTTATTTAATCAAATTCAATACTGTTCATTTGTATAATTGGTACTAAATCATCATATATTACAGATGTTTCGATATAAACCAGCGTCCTCAGTCCTTTAAGGCTCATGGTGGAAGTGTTTCCTGTGGTTTTTGATGTAAAGCGGTGGTGATGTGATGTTTGATGGAATCTTCCAGAAGGCTGAGGTTTCATCAGGTCTGGTTTCATCAGGAGGTGGAGTGTGAGGATGCACAAAGGCCAAATGAAAGAGCTGGATTAATAAGGAACACACACATTGTGCGTCTTTGTCACAAAGCCTTTTGTCCTTTTATATCTGAGCATAAACAGAAGGCGAAGGGACAGAAGGGAATAAAGCAGGACGTGAATCCATTTCAGACCCGAGGGGACGGCACCGGTGTCCCCCCCACAAAGAAAAATAACAGCAGATAAAAGAAGGGGAAGCCAACGCCGGAGGAGCCGACGCCACTGAAATGTCAACGAAAGACAGACTGGCATAGCAACGAACACCTGGGACCGGAGAGGACCACGGAGATCCATGTCAGTCCATGTTGGTCCATGTCGGTCCACATCAGTCCACCTAATGTTGTGTCTTTTTTATGCTGTTGCTTCGTTTCGTCATGTTGCGTCTTTTTTGTTTTTGCTTGAGTCTTTTGCATCATTTTCATCTTTTTTGCGTCTTGTGTCACTAGTCTGTTTTCCATTGGACATCTGCGCAAAACTTTACCGATATTTCTAAAATTAAAAAAAAACAGAAGTTAATGTTCACTTAATGAGAGATTATACTGAAAAAGTAGACCAGTAGAAACTCCGATCAGAGTCTCTACTGGTAGAAACTCTGATCCTACCAAACATTTAATAGGATCGGAGTTTCTACTGGTAGAAACTCCGATCCTACTGGTAGAAACTCCGATCGGAGTCTCTACTGATAGAAACTCCGATCTTACCAATAGAATTGCCAAATGCAAAGTTAATGTTGAAATTCCAAAGGTTTTGAGAAAATTGTTGTCATTTTATATTTCACAAATGGTTTTAATATTTGGTGCTTTCCATAAATTATTTATATATTATGTGAGCGTGCTGAGACTAACTAAAAAGTCCAGATGTGGGTTAGGGGTTAGGGTTAGGGTTAGGTAGGCAGGATCGGAGTTTCTACCAGTAGAGACTCTGATCGGAGTTTCTACCGGTAGAGACTCTGATCGGAGTTTCTACCGGTAGAATCGCCGATCCTACCAGATCGCAGTCTCTACCCTGACATATTCATTATTATTATATAGTACCCCTCTGTCTCGTCTTAAATTCTAAAATGATCGGGTTTCCTGGTGTGTCCACACATACTGTGACATGTTTCTTTTAAAACTCTTCTTCTTCTCTTGTAATATCTGTCAACATCTGTTTTTTTTTTTTGTTTTTTTTTGTTTTATTAATTCATGTGACTCTAGTTGTGAAAAAAGGTCTTTCCCATCGCAGTTTTGTGTGATCTTCTTCCATCACACCTGGAGGCCATTACATTATTATCAGGCTTTTGCAGAGCATGATGATGAGCTGATCATTAATTGAACCAGATGTGATGGAAGAGGAAAATATCTATCTAACATGCAGGATACCGGCCCTCGAGGATCAGGTTTGGACAGCCCTGCCCTACGTGAATTATCCATATCATCATTATTATGTGAGATGATCTGAACCCATTTGTTTCTACAGTGAACAGAAGCTTGATGGGTTGAATTCGATGAGCTTTTGTTTTGTTACACATGGAGGTCATGTCTGATGTGACCTGATTCACTTAGATTGATTTCAATAAACCGGGTTGGACCAGGACCAAAGAGACACCAAACTCTGATCTGGGTTTTATCATTCGACTGGAACACTGAGGAAAACGTCCGATCTGCTTCCACTGTGGACTGAGTTTTTAGCTCATGGGTCAATATTACAAATGTGCCTTTACCTATAAAGGCCCATATTTTAAGGATTTACAACATGGAAATAGTTACAGATATCAATATAGTTACTATTGATCACTGATAGAAGTCATATATGGACTTTCATTTGTGTCCATGACCTTTGACCTTGAGTGACTTTGAAGGGTCAAACTCAAGGTCACCAATGTCTAAAATTCGACAGTCTTCTCCAAAACTACTGGTTGGATTTATTTACAATTTTATATGCATCTTCTTTGGGACAATGTCTACAAAGACTGTTCACAGTTTTGAGGAATTTAGATTTTTGTCATTTTTATTATTTTTTTTAATATTAAAAATTCCCTTTACTTCTAATGGTTCATATTTTGATGCTTTATAACATGGAAATAGTTATAGATATCAATATAGTTAATAATAATAATAATAATAATAATAATAATAATAATAATAATAATAACAATAATATTGATCACTGATAGGAAGTCATATATGGACATTCATTTGAGTCCATGACCTTTGACCTTGAGTGACTTTGAAGGGTCAAACTCAAGGTCACCAATGTTTAAAATTTGACAATCTTCACTAAAACTACCGGTTGGAACTCATTTCAAAATGTATACGAGTCTTCCTTGGGACAACGTCTACAAAGTTTGTTCACAGTTTTGAGGAAGTTAGATTTTTGAATTTTTGATGAATTTTTGAAATATTATAAATGTTCCTTTCCTTCTAATGGTCCATATGTTGATGGTTTACAACATGTAAATGGTTCCAGATATCAGTCTAGTTCCTATTGATCACTGATAGAAGTCATACATGGACTGTGATTGGATGAGTTGAGTTCTCCTCCAGTGAAGGTCCCGCCCACTTCTATAGTTAGACTGATGTGCATCCAGAACCACAGGACGGGAACACAGAACAGAATCGGGACTGGAACACAGAACAAAACCAGGACTGGAACATAGAACAGAACCTGAGAACCTCACACATTCAACTGGTTCTGATCCACATAGAACAGATGCTGTTGTACAGGGACATTGATTCTATTTTCCTACTTGTGAGGATGAGACTTTTCTGAAGATTTCTGATTAAAAAGCCGCCGTAGCTTCGAGGCTTCCAGACAATGCTGTCTCTCTCTCTCTCTCTCTCTCTCTCTCTCTCTCTCTCTGTCTTTGTCCTGGTTTTCTGTGATGTGAAGCTGATTAGTTTCACCTCCTTCAGTCCGTTATCAGGCCTCACTTTCATCCGTCCTCTGCCTCGTCTTTGTCAGAGTTCTTCTATTTACCGTGTTCAGACACATAATGGACAGAAATAGGAAAACGTATCTGTAAATATACACACGGATAAAAGTCCACGAAGTTTCATCCACTAAAACTGACTCTCAACTGTAGTGAAGACGTTAGAGCTGCAACCGATTAATCGTTTTAAAGTGATCCAAACAAATCATTCAGCCACAATTCTCCTGAATCAAAGCTTTGTTTCCTTCATTTCTCTGCTGTTAAACATTGGTTCCACTGTTGTGTTTCACACGGACGCTTATTGTGATGCACAAAGAAGCTTCAATTCAGGAAAACTGCAATAGAATATTTCCCTTCAATCAGTTCGAGTCGATTAATCAAATCGTGAATTTTTGCATTCGCTTCAAGCACCTAATCGATTAATCGGTTGCAGCTCTAGAAGACGTTATTCTCTGGTTGCGACTTCTCTCTTGTTTTTATCTCATTGTCTCTTTTCCATTGATCCTCAAATTGTGCAAATATAACTTGCGCATAAAAATTTACCAAATGGAATAACAACAATTTCGCCAAAACTCTCATTTTTCGATTAAAAGTTTTTGCTCTTGCAAGGGGTGGTTTTTCGTCATCCAATCACAGTCCATGTATGATTTCTATCAGTGATCAATAGGAACTAGACTGATATCTGGAACCATTTACATGTAATAAACCATCAAAATATGAAGCATTAGAAGAAAAGGAACATTTAGAATATTTAAAATATTCTACTACCTCTGCCGACCGGACCCAGAAAGTGGACTAGGCCTGTAACGGTACACATACCGAACCATTTCAGTATGCACCTGTTGGGTTCGGTACACAGCTATACCCAAACAGCACAGTATGTTGAGAAAAAGTAAACGTAACTAAAGATGTCGGTCGATGCAGAACTTTAAATCTGTGCAAGTTCCACATGGACATATTGAAGAGCACACATTGGCCTGAAATATGAAATAGCAGCTGACATAAGGTAAAAAAAAACAAAAACAAAAAAAAACAATCATGATGTGAACCTGGAGGGAAGAGACTGAAGACCCTCCACCATCATTACAGTCCTGTTTGGGATCACTGCGGGTTCAGGTGAAAGACAACTGCCTATGTCCAGTAGTTCTCAAACACTTACACTTACTTTTCAATGATTCAGTGTTAAAGCAAAACTGAAGTTTATTTCCATATGAAAAGGTTGAGCATTACATATCTGGAGAGAAGGGAAAACATGCACAATTGCAGTCAATTTTTTAATAAATATTGAGTTTGGCCCGCGACTTTGTCCCAGTTTTTGATTTTAAGCAAAAAAAAAAAAAAAAAGAATCTTGAATTGAGCAAAAAAAAAAAAAAACAATCCTGAATTGAACAAAAAAATCTTCAATTAAGCAAAAAAAATCTACCAATGAAATAAGTGAAAATTATTTTGGTAAGATTTCTTGAACTCAGATTTTCCAGATCTATTGTTTATAAATCAGTTCTTATATTTCACTGAAAAGTCCCTCTTTAGGTGATTCTATCTTATTTTAAGTGTGATGAGATATTTGGACTAGAAATGAGAAAAATGCACTTGGTCAGATTTAGATTTTTTTCCAGTGTATTTTCCAATGTGACTTTAGTCTGAACGGCCAGGTCGCATTTATCCGACCTTTCCAGTTACGAGGGCTGTTCAATAAGTTCATGGCCTCACCCAGAAATACTGGTTGTTATAATACAGGATGTTACATTCTTTCGTGATGTGATAGTGATGCTTGAACATCGATGGACCAAGTGCATTGCTGTAAATGGAGATTATGTTGAAAAACAAAATATAAATTATCAGTCTGTGTTGTTCTGTTCTGGGTGAGGCCATGAACTTATTGAACGGCCCTCGTACTCCTGTGATTGACGTAGCAAACGTAGAGACCCGGAGGTACGTGATTTTGAATTTCTGACTAGTTTAATGCATTTACAATTCCCATACACATGTAAACATGTCACTACCCATGGGCTGACCTTTGACCCCACCACAGTGTTTTCAGTCATCGTTCTTGTAGATCGACAAACCTTGAACTCAGCCACAACAAAACTGTTCACAGCTGTCAAACGACTTGAGGCTTTTGAATTCTTCCACTGTGTAGTAACTTATGCCCAAAACCAGATAGTTAAGTAACTGCATGTAGGTCCAGGGGGGTAGGGGCCAGTTGGACCTGGTGAACACCAGCAGCTCGTAGGGTCGATATCAGGGGTCTCAAACATGTGTCCCGCCAAAGGTTCTAATCCAGCCCATGGGATGAATTTACAAAGCACAAAAATTCCCCAGTCAAGGCTGTGGAACTCATTTTAGTTGCAGTTCCACATACAGACCAATATGATCTACAGTCAAATAATAACAGCAAAAGAACTGACAAAAAAGAATGACTTCAGATTTTCTTCTGGGTTTGATGTGAAAAAAAAAAATTATGTCTATAAATAATGACAACTTCAAATTTCTGTCTTTGCTTTACTGCAAAAAATAACATTAAATTATGAAAATATTTACAAACTATCCTGTAACAATAAAATGTGATATATTATAATATTGATAATAATATTGATAATATTGAGTTTGGCCGGCGGCTTTGTCCCAGTTTTTGATTTTGGCCCACTGTGAATTTGAGTTTGACACCCCTGGATTAGTGGATCAGCAGGTATTGGAGGTGGAGGTTTGGGTCTTTAAGGGTTAATGTCGACCTTTAACTTTTCCAGATCTTTACGAACTGACGTGCCTCTCGTCTCTGGTCCGAATCCTCCAGTGAAACGCCCCGTCACCCTTATAAAAAACAGCGTTAACTGGTGCAGATCCATCACTCCGACTTTGTCCTGGTTTCAGTCCCACAGAAACAAAAGAGTCTTTGTGTTGGACCTGGACTCTGCAGCCGGGCCAACTGCTCCACAGGAGGATTGAGGAATTAGGCAATAAAAAGGAGAGAAGGAGGCTGCGCAGATAAATCCCACTGTTTATGAGGTGAACTCCCTCCCCCTTCGCCGCCGCCTGTCGACACCGAAACGCACCGTGGACTGGAAACCTGGGCTTTTAGTGGGTCACGTACGAAGAAACAACAGCGAGTTCACAAAGACTCAACTCTCACCGTAGCAGAAAAGAGTCCATTTAGTTGAGCTTTAATGCATCTGAGGTGAATTAGCCGTTAGGATTATTTTACGTCGTTTGTGTGACTTCAAAACATCCAGACTGATTTAAATGGATGAGACAATAAGACGGAGAAAAGACGACACATTGGACGAACATCAGACAATAATTACACATCAACAACACGACGACGACGATGACATGGAAACGACAGAAAAGACAGAAGATTAAGACGCAAAAGACAAAATGAAACCCGTTTAAAAGAAAAAAGTTCTTCTTGAATCTTTGCGTCATTTTCTTCTTGTTTTTTTGCACCATTTTTATTTTGTCACATCTTTTACCTCATTTTTGTCTTGTTTTTGTCGCTTATATAACATCTTTAACATTTTCTTCTTGTTGCATCTTTTTTCGTAGTTTGCGTCTTTTGTCTTTTTCATCGTTGCTCTATCTCTTGTGTTGTTTCCTGGATTAAACATGATGGGTGAACGGAAGAGTGAAACACTTTTAATCTAAATTCGGCTCTGTTTTTCTGAATTAACAAGATAATTATCTCGTAAAAAAACTGAGCTGGATTTTTATTTTTTCAGAAAACAGTATCTCATTAATTCAGAAAAACAGAGCCGAATTTTTTTTAAACTTATTTTTTCTCGTAATTACGATGTAATTATCTTGTTAATTCAGAAAAGCAGAGCCGAATTTTTTTTGTGTGTGTGTGAATGCAATACGCTTGTGTGTAAATAACATCATAATTTAAGGGAAAAATTAAAAAGCACTGACTGTTTAAAATGGTTAAAATCCTAATTATATCGATCCAAAATAATTTTTTCATATTCACAGTTTTTTTGTGTTTGTTTGTTTGTTTGTCTCATGCCTATACTTATTATTGGTTCTGCTGTAATGCTTTTAATGTTTTATGTAAACCACTCTGAATTGTCTTGTACGTGAAATGTACTGTAGAAATAAACCTGCCTTGCCTTGCCTAACAAGTAATCTGTAATGGATTACAGTTTGGAAGTTTGGAAGTAACGACACTGACCATAACTGTGAGAGAACTGCAAGTATAAGGGCAGAAGATGAATCTGGTCTGTTTATTTCAATGTGATGAACAGATGTAAATTTACAGATGAAGTGAAGGTGACAAGTTGTGTTTGTACTGTCGACAATAAACCCATACTGTCACTGCTTTATGCTTTAATTTGCATTTCTTTATCATCTTAAGTGTTTTGTTTTTGTTGTTGCTCATTTCACACAGAATCCAACTACTGATTCCTGCAGAAAAACTCATCCAGAGACAGTAAACACCCTGAATCTGCCTGTTTCCTTATGCTGTTTTCATTAGATTTCCTGTTCAAACATCGGTGACTCATCTAAAACCTTCACTCTGAGATTTGAGGTCACATATTAAAATGTATTTAAGCACATAACACGTCTGAATAAATAAAAGATATAAAAGATGAGGAATTTATTAACAGATCGAACAGAAACAAATGAAATGTGTAGTTTAACAAGGTCAGTGAAACGTGTTAAATATTTACCGCTGAACACACAGCGTGGTTTTTCTCCTCTAGGATTTAATTAAAATCCACATTTTGACTCAAGCTCATGTTCAGTTTCCATCAGGAGAAAAACCCACACAGCTGATGAAAATGAAAAAGCTGTAATTTCCATTTCACTGACTTTTTGTGTGTTTGTGTTGAAGTTTTTGACACGAATGTGGGTTTAGGTCAGAAAAAGAGGCTCAAAAAACATCTAGAAAACTGGACAGAACGGAATAAAGGATGAATTCAAACACAAACAGGTAATATTAGCCTGGTTGTGTTTGGTTTTACTGTGAAATCCACTCTGGTTTAAGGATAAAACTGCTCATTTTCTCAGATTTAGTTTTCACTTTGGTAGAAACAGTTTGAGGATGAGGCTTGGGATGTTTTTAATGGTTTTCAGTCTCTATTGTGTCATTTATCGATGGGCGTCTTCAGTTTGGTTGAGTTTTACAGACAGTGACTTCATGGTGCATTCGGGTGCACGTCAGAAACTCATCTGCATTAAAATGTCTAACGAGGCCTTTAAAATGATTCTTTTCCATAATTTTCTTCTTGTATCTTTTTCGCTGTTTTCATCTTGTCGTGTCTTTAACTTCTTCTTGATTCATCTCCATAATTTCCGTCTTGTTGCATCTTTTACATCGTTTTCATCTTGTTTCTTTACATCTTGTCATGTCTTTGGTGTTGTTTTCGTCTTGTCGCAACTTTACATTTTCATCTTGTTGCGTTTTTTTTATATCGAGCTTGTCTTGTCACATCTTTCATTTTGTGTCTTTTACGTCCCTGTTGCATCTTTTGTGTTTTGTCATTTATCGATGGGCGTCTTCAGTTTGGTTGAGTTTTACAAACAGGGACTTCATGGTGCATTCAAGTGCACCTCAGAAACTGTTTATCTGCATTAGAATGTCTAACGAGGCTACTAAAACAAAAGAAAAAACATTTCTATATATGTCTCTTCTATCTTTTACTTAAATTTCATCTTGTGTCTTATGTTGTTTTCTTCTTATTGTGTCATATATCGTTTTCATCTTGGTTCTTTTGCAACATTTTAATCTTACATCTTTGTATCCTTTTCGTTTTGTCTTTTATATCGTTTTCATCTTGTCACGTCTAACTTCTTGATTCTTTCCTCTAATTTTCATCTTGTTGCATCTTTTACATTGTTTTCATCTCGTTTCTTTACATCCTGTCATGTCTTTAATGTTGTTTTCATCTTGTCGCAACTTTACATTCTCATCTTGTTGCCTTTTTTTGCATCGAGATTGTCTTGTCACATCTTTCATTTTGTGTCTTTTACGTCACTGTTGCATCTTTTGTGTTGTGTCATTTATCGACTGGCGTCTTCAGTTTGGTTGAGTTTTACAAACAGGGACTTCATGGTGCATTCAGGTGCACCTCATAAACTCACTATCTGCATTAGAATGTCTAACGAGGCCATGTTTCTATGTACGTCTCTTCTATGTTTTACTTAATTTCGTTTTGTGTCTTTTACGTTGTTTTCTTCTTGTCGTGTCTTATATATCATTTTGGTTCTTCTTTTGCAACATTTTTATCTCACATCTTTTTATCATTTTTGTTTTGTGTCTTTCACAGCATCTTAACTTCTTGCTTCTTTTCCATAATTTTTGTCTTGTTGCATCTTTTACATCGTTTTCATCTTGTTTCTTTACATTGTTTATATCGTCGGTGTAATTCCTGCACTTTGGCATGCCGGTTTTGGTCCACGGGCCTCCTGTTTGACACCCCTACGCTAAGCTAATGATTGTACTGTTACAGCTGTGGTGTTTATGTGTCAAGTAAAGCTGTAAAGTCAAGCGTAGGAGGACTCAGGATGACAGTAGGAGGATTTTTGTGATTTTTAGGTGTGAACTCAGCGTCATGCATTGGTTTTATTTTTCATGACGTGTCTTTTTCCATCTTGACACTTTAGTTTTGTTCCATCATTCGTCTTCATCTTCAGTCGCGGACGTCCAGATCACTGTTTTCTATTGGAACCGAGTCCAGAGTCGGAGTTTATTTTAGTTTCTGGACCATAAGAGGCTCTTCACAGTCGAAAGGTTTCTGTCACACACTCTGTCACCGATTCAAGACGAAGAGGGTGTCGGACTGAGCCAGATGTTCTGATATCCACACAAACGTCAAAGCCCGTGAAACGCCCCGACAGCCAACGCTGACTTCACCCACGGGGAATGTCCACACACACAGCGTCTCAGAAATAATGGAATTCCTCTGTGTCTTAAACCTCCCACTGCTCAGGATTGAGTTTCCTGATGAGGAGGCGATCAGAATGCATTGTGGGAATCATCAGGGTTCACACGGAGCTGAGCCCAGGCGGAAACGCAGTGTCGATGTCACATTTTTCATATGATCCGCCCCCCGACAGCAGCGTAAAACACTCAACAGATCCGCAGGTGGTTGACGATGCACCGCGAAGAAACAGGAATGACTTAAAGACGGGCAACGCCGAGAGATTCATCGCATTAAAAACACAAGTGTTCAGAGAACGCAAACGTCCGCCAAACACCCCAAACAGTGTGCATGTGTGGATCGACTATTTCTTTTTAAATTCAACAGTTTCCAGGTTGTTCCATACAGCAGAAAAAGTTGAAGCTTGGTCCAAGTCATGTGTCTGTCCAATTATATTCAATTCACATCAATATTTGTTGAGTTCTAATTTTAAATGTGTGGTAAAAGGGATTTTCAATGTTAAATGTAAATGTCCACAGAGTCCACATTCCACAGTGGATGTGGACAATTTTGTGCCAGATACAAGATATTGTTCTAAGCTACAGGTGGATCAAATTGGAGGCTAATCGGAGTCATTTTGAATTTTTGAAGAATTTTGCAAAATTACTCAGTGATGACAGATAGGAAAATTGTAGATGTTGTGACCTTGCTGTGACCTTGAACTTTGGCCTACTGGGACCAAAATTGAATGGGTTGGTCCCAGGGCCTAGGCCTATCTGTGGGGAAGATTTGGTAAAGACGGTTGGAATAGTTTTCCTGTAAAGTTGCTAACAAACATACAAACAAACACACAAACACACACACACACAAAGTGATCACAACACCTCCTAGCGGAGGTAACAAGAACAAACCTCAGCACTGACCAAGGTTATTACTGTTAACGAAAACTAACGAAATGATGAAAGCTAGAATTGAAAGAACATTTTCGTTAACTGAAATAAAAACTATAATTAAAAGAAAAAATGATAACTAACTGAAACTATTGTGTGTTTACAAAACTAACTAAAACGGATAAAAATTATGGTTAAAATTCCCTTCGTTTTCGTCTTTGTCAATGTCAAACTGATACGAAATCGATTTATTTTGCTCTAGCAATTTTAGCTGCTGGCATCACGGTACTTCACTTCTCGTCACTTGTGGTTTCCAGTCGTCTTCTGGTCCCCACTCTACCTGGAAACATGGAGACTAAAGTTGGAAGAAAGCAGCAGAGTCCTGTCTGGGATCTATTTGAATACAACGGAGAAGAAGAGAAAAGATATAAAGAAACTAAAACTAAACTAAAACTAAGCATTTAGAAAAAAATTAAAACTAATAAAAACTAGCAAACCTGCTCTAAAAACTAATTAAAACTAACTGAATTAGAGAAAAAAAGTCAAAACTAAATAAAACTAAACTATAATGAAAAATCCAAAACTATTAGAACCTCGGCACTGATGAAGCGATAGGAAGAGGGGGTCAAAGTCCCTTTAGTTCAGGTTCAACATTCAACATGTGGTTTAAAGAGGATCAGACCGGTAAAATAATAACAGAATAACCTATGAATAATAACTCCAAACTGTTCTCTAGGTTTTTGAGTGAAAAAAGTAAAATGATATTAACCCATAAAGACTCAATAGTCGCTTTTCCATTGGACATCTGCACAAACTTTTACCGATATTTTCTAAATGTCGAAAAAACACAAATCACAAATGCAATGATTTGTTTATGTGAAGAGATAAAAACACTGAAGAAATCTAGGAGCGTCCAAAACATTTAAACTCCTTTGCTTCTATGTTCTGGTAATTAACAGTTTTAACTGATCATTTTTGGGCTGCATGAACTGAAAATAAAATATGATTCAAAAATACTTTCTTTATATACAACTGGAGAAATGTTCACATTTAATATAAAACGAGAAGAAACAGGATGCATTTAGAATTTTTGTATAAAAACACAAGTGTCCAGAGGAATAATGGTGATTCTGTGATGTAAGATTAAAGATTACAATTTCCAGAGAGAAAAACCATGATTAATCCAATTATTCTGATATATTCCCCAGCCAAAACCAAACTGTCATAACCACAGATGTGGGTTTTGTCTCTAGTGCCTCTACAGGCAGCAGGAGGAATTACACATATGTCAAAAATTGCTGTTAAAAAATAAATGGAAATACTAAAAAATCCTAATAAATTCTAAAATATTTGTAAAAAAAAAAAAATAATAAAATAAAATCATAAAGAACACAAAAAAATACAAAACACAAGGATGCTACAAAAGGAAAGGGAATGTGCAATATTCTCATGTACAATATCCTTAAATGCAATTTGTGGAAAATATTTTTAGATATTTATTACAAGTCAATATGATATTGTCTTTAAACTGTTTTTATATTGCTTTTATATTTTTTTACTGCTTATATCTTTGACTTTTATTCCGATTGTATCTTTTAACCTTTATGCTTGCACTCTGAGAGACCTCTGCATAAAAACTCCTATGTACCTGAATGTGTACAAATGGCAAATAAATTATTTATCTACTGAAAAAATGCTAATAGAAATATTTGTAAAAAAAAAAAAAAAAAAAAAAAAAAAAATATATATATATATATATATATATATATATATATATATATATATATATATATATATATTCCTACTTAAAACCCCCAAAAAATGTAATTCAAAATACAAAAAAATAGTAAAAAAAATAATAATAATAATAATAAAAACACAAAGAAATGCTAAAAAACATTGCTGATAAATTATTAAATATTTGTTAAAAAATATATGTAAAAATACTTAAACTACTAAAAAAAAAATTCAATCAAAATATAAAAATAGTGGGAAAAAAACACACACACAAGGATATGCTGACAAAATGCTGATGAATTCTAAAATATTTGTTTAAAAAAAATTAAAATAAAATAATATAATAATCATAAAATAAGAAATTCAATCAAAATACAAAAATATTAAAACAAAAACACAAGGAAACACTAAAAAAAAGCTACTACATTTGAAAATATTTTTTAAATTATAAAAATGCTTAAACAAAAAAAAGAAAAATTCTATCAAAATACAAAAATAGTACAAAAAAATACAAGTAAAACCACTAAACAATACATTAATACTACTACTAAATAACCCTTTAAAAAGCAGGTTTTTAGGGCTTCCATGTATTCACAGCCTGCAGAATCTGTCTTAACAGATCCATTCTAATGACACTAAAGTCCTGAACATTACCACGGATACCATTAATGTAATTAATGAAGCCCACAGAGGACTTCAGATGGACCCAAATCTAGTCTAAACATGTGTCCAGGACCAGTTTTAGTGAGTCTCCGTGGACAGTGGACATGGACTGGACTAATTTGCGGACGCGTTAGATGAGGTTTGACTAAATATTTACGCGTCTGTGTCTTTTCTTTGTCGGATGTGATTCCGTAGAAGCAGAACCCGGGTCGACTCCCCATCAGTCACTCCGATAAATAAACTTGTAGATCAAGGGGTGTCAAACTCATGTTAGTTCAGTTCCACATTCAGCCTAATATGATCTAAAGTGGGCCGGACCAGTCAAATAGTATAAATAACAGGATAAGAACTTATGAATAAGGTCAACTCCAAAGTTTTCTCTGTTTTTGAGTGAAAAAAGTAAGATTCTGTAATGAAAATGTTTACGTCTACAAACTGTACTTGAACATAACATGAACAAATAGAACACCCTGAAAATTCTTTCAAAAAATAAGTGCAATTTTAGCAATATCATGTCTCGCTTTATCATTTATACATGTGCATTACAATTTACAGATCACAATGGCTCTACAAATACACACAACATTTAATAACAGGCAGAATATTAGTACAACTCCACATACTTCTATGAAGGCATTTAAGGTTGTTCATATTTGTTCAGGTTATTTACTTTTTTTGTAAAAAGTTAGTCTGTCAATGTAAACATTTTTGTATAATTTAACTGTTTTTTTTTTGTTTGTTTTTTTTACAGTAAAACAAAGATAAATATTTGCAGTTTTCATTATTATAGGTTATTATGGTAGTATTTTACTGGTTCTGACCCACTTCAAATTAAGTTGACCAGGTGTCCCACTTTGTGCGGGACTGCACAGCATTATGACCATTTTTTCCACGTCCCATAAATTGAGACGATGTCCCGCATTTAATTGGCTGTGTCTGTCCAAAGTGCAGGACAGTCGCCTTTCTCCAAACATGGCTTTCATTTTATAGCGGAGACAGCGCTATCACCGTTGGCTGTGTCTGCTGTCAATCAACCAATATACACGTGGATTACATACAGGAGTCCATCAACCTGTCACCGGCGTCCTCCTGAGCTCCGCCCACTGACCCACAAAAAACAAAGGCAAAAGCCTCAGCCACTGGCATGCAAGTATTGGCAGAAATCAGGGAAAGTCCACGCAAAAAAAGAAGATGCAACTACAGAGAAGAATGGGAAAATGTTTATACATAGGTGAAAGCGGTGGGGGGTGATTCTCAGAGGGTATTCTGCGAACTATGTCAAACTTATTTCTCCATCGCGCATGGAAGCGAGTAAGACACGGTCTGTATGTGATGTTTGGTTTGATTTGATCCATATTCCCTTTTACTGTTTTTAAGTTTGGAGTTTGAACTGAGAGACTTGAGGTGACAACATATGCTTTTGTTAAGTATGTGGATATTTATTTTTTTAAATTCCACAGGATACTTACTTTATCTTATTCTATTTTTACTACTGTGTTAGAATGTTAAACGTTTGACTGTTCTGTGTTTGGATGCACAAAGGTTTTTGGTCCAAGTAATTCTAAGTTGGCTGAAAGTGGAAACAGCTGTGCTAATGTTGTCAGTTATGCCCTTTTGTTTTATTGCACATAGATTAGTTTACCTTTGAGGGCTGAGAACATGAACTCACATAAAAAAAGAAAAAAGCTGATTTTCTAAAAGTATTTAATTCCAATATTTGAAACTTGAGGTTTCTTTTTTTAGCTTTTACAAGTAGATTTTTTGTTTTGTTTTTACAAGCAAAAAAAGTTGTTGAAACCTGTGCAAAAAAACGCAAAAAAATAAATACCCAGTGCAAAAATATGCATACTGTGTGCAACCAAATCAAATTGTTGTTATTCATATTTATAAGCTCGACAATAAGATGCACATTGTTTAAAAATCTAGACCTTGTTCCAGCATTACAGTTACGTGTCCCACATTGTCCCACACTAACACACTCCTTGTCCCACATGTGGCACGCAAACACCTGGTCACCCTACTTTAGATTGAATTGACCTAAAATGATTTTAACATTCTTGATTGTTAATATCTTCAGTGTGATTTTTGCATTTCACAAATTCATCCCACGGACCAGACTGGACCCTTTGGCGGGCCGGATTTGGCCTCCGGACCGCATGTTTGACACCTGTGTAGTAGATGAACTGATCTGAGGTGGACAAGCGCCTCCTTTTCACCTCCATGTGGACGATAAGACAAAAACGGTGTCATTCAAAGGTAACACATGTCGTAGTTTGTGTGTTTTATTCAACAGGAAGTCAAAGGAACATGTGATAAGAAGAGGAATAAATAGGACATAAGTGCAGTTTGTATTTTTCTACACACCAAATGAACAGAACTGAATGTGTTGCAGAATAAAATAAACATCGATAACATCTGTCACTGAACAGCCTTAAACAAACTGTGCATATATTTCTGGTCATATATTATTCACTTGAGCCTGAATATGAAACAGCTCCTCTATAAAAGTCAAGAACCCTCCAACAGAACTAAGCTTTATCACAAAAGTGTTCAACTCATTTTAGTTCAGGGGCCACGCACAGCACAATTTAACCTCAAACAGGCCGAAACAGTAAAATAATAGATTAATAACCTTAAATAATGACAACTCCAAAATGTTCTCTTTGTTTAAGGGTGAAAGAAGCAAAGAAAAAACTAAAAACTTTGGATATCCTGATCATCCATGAACAAACTGAAACATCCTAAGAAAAATAAGTGTAATTTTATCAATATTTTGCCTCAGTTTATCATTTACACATGTCCAAATACACCAAACATTTAATAACAGGCAGAATACTGGTCTAATGACACTGACTTCTGTTCAGACATGCTCATATTTGTTCAGGTTATTCACATTTTTTGTTAAAGGATAGTTTGTAATTGTGAACATTTTCATGCAATTTTACATTTGTTTTCGTTTTTTTTGTAGTTGTCATTATTTATAGGTTATTATATTAGTATTTGATTGGTCTGACTCGCTTTAGATCATATTGGTCTGTATGTGGAACCTGAACTAAAATGATTTTGACTCCGCTGACTGTTAACGTCCTCAGTGTAAATTTTGCATTTCAGAAATTCATCCCATGGGCCGGACCGGACTGGACCCTTTGGCGGTCCGGTTTTGGCCCACGGGCCGCGTGTTTGACAGCCCTGCTTTATCAGCAGAAGCATAAAGACCAGAGAAAATAACATCTAACCGTTAAGATGTAACTGTCTGTACTTTGACTGTGTCCCTTCGTCTGGACCTTTAAATGACTTTATCTGATACGACAATTTAATTCTGGCAAATCTTCAGGATCTCAATTTGCGAGGATGAGACGCCTCGTCTGCGATTCAGATGATAAAGAGGCCCGATCCAACATCTCATCCTTAAATGAGGAGCTTCGGTGGCGTTAATACTGTACTAAAAGGGAGTCTGTTAAAGCCGTGTGTGGGTGTGTGTGTCTGCGTGTGTGTGTGCGTGCGTTAGGCTTCGGCCAAACAGCCCATAACCTTCAGCATTAGCTCCGCCTTCTGGAGTTTGGCGTCAACGTTGACTCCTCGTCCTCTGAGCCATGACCTCAGGGTCCCAGAGTTCACCTTCCACAGCTGGAAGGAAAAGAAGGAAGTAAAACACCTGAAGAACAACGGGAACTTCCGCAAATATTCACACAGAAAATACTGAACGTTAGCGAATTCCGTCCACACGACCTTCGATTGACTAAATACACTATGGGCCGAATCTACTAAGATCCCAGTTTGCGTGTAGTAGTTTGCTTGTACAATCTAGAATTTTGCGTCGGGGGTGTAACCGCGGTTTGCAGATGATTTATTCAGATTGCTTTCGCAAATTCCAACAGGTGCAAAGTCTTGGAGACCGCCCTATTTATTTATTAAATATTTTTATTTCTTTGAGGGTTTTACGTGCGCTACTGTAGACAATACGCTGTAAAACTGCTGTGGGATAAACCAGCACTAATGGGAACAGTGACTGAATGATCCAGATGAAAGAAATGTATCGCTGGAGGAGTTTAGTCATAGAAGGTATTGCATGACTCATTCATTCATTTATTTTTCAGGTGGAGGTGGGGGGGCTGTGGGGGTTGGTGGATTGACTGTCAGGCGCACATAATTTTGTCACACTGTAGCCTAATGTGCATATTTTTAAAAACAATCATCAGGAGTGGAAAAGAGTCCTGTAAAGTGTGTGTGTGTGTGTGTGTGTGTGTGTGTGTGTGTGGGGGGGGGGGGGGGGGGCATATGTCTTATTATTTTTTCTTCCGTCATTCCAAAAATGTTCACACGAGGGTGAAAATTGCGTTCTCTGCATCTGGTTTCATCATTTCTTTGTCTCCTAACCACTTCCATGTGTGTGCAATTACACATCCAAACCGTTTGCTCCTCCTTTAGAAACATGTTAAATATAGACAGTTTCTATCAGTAAAACTGCTTTTGGGTTTGATAAATCACTTTGCGTCTGTTAAATTAATATATTTACATTTTCTCCTCCCACCACACACACAACTGCATGTAAACCATATTTCATATTCATTGTGTCAAATGTACTAACTGATGCACACGCGCTATTTTGCACCTTTGAAAGACACAACCCTTATTGCACACTGTTAGTGAATCAGTTTGTACATTTTTTTTGCGTGTGCAATGAGTTTGCACACATTTTAACACACACAAACCTTTGATAGATCCGACCCTATGTGTCCAAAAGTATGTGGACACGTTGAATCCAGGTGTTTCTGTTCTAACAGGGGTCTGGGATTCAAAACAATAAGGACTAATGTCAGAATATACTTTTATATTATGGGATAAATATCATTACATGGGTTAGTTTGGGTTCAGTTGTTATCTTTGTTTCCAAAATGATTCAGAGATGGTTTGGACTGAATTTCTTTCAACACTGATTTAGGGATTTTTTTGTTGATTTTAAATGTTTTTCCTCTAAATTTCTATAATATTTTTCCTGCTCTGACTGTAAATAATAACTTTCTACCACATCTAACCATTTACTTTCATCACATCTGACTGAGGAAGAAAAATCTACCATTAAACTTCAAGGAAATATTAATGTTCATAAACTATATGGACATAAATAATGGGACACATCCTGTCTACAGCTGTAAGATATCCTGTTCATGAGGATTTGACAAATAAATGTCAATATTTCCTGGTTTTAGTTTGAAGTCACATTCACACTTTTCACAATTTGGCTGAAAAACCTCATTCATTTTTTTTTTTTTTTTTACACGCTGTAGATGTAAAGATTATCATAATGTAATTTTACTTTTTTCATTGTTCTTATTTTACTGGTACGGCCCACTCAGGATCATATTGGGGTGAATTTGGCCCCTGAACTAAAATGAGTTTGACACCCCTGGTCTACGACCACAGCAGTGGCTGGACATTATAGAGGAAAAATATATACCTTGGAAAAATTAACAGTTCATCTGAGGATTAAGATGGGAACTTTTAATCAAAGATGGAAGAAATGGACCACATTCAAGGGCACTAATTCTTCTTACCAGATCTGATGCGGAAAAGCAGACTAGTGCGTATGGAACAGCTACCCTCCCTGTTGTTTGTGCTCTGTGTTTGTTACCTCCGCCAAGGAGATTATGTTTTTGCCAGAGTTTGTTTGTTGGCTAGTTAGTAAGATAACTCAAAAAGTTATGGACAGATTTGGATGAAATTTTCAGGAAATGTTGATACTGGCACAAGGAACAAATGAAAATGATTAAATTTTTGGTGGTGATCTGGGGGGGGGGGATCGGTCTTGGCGGAGGTCTGCGCTCTCCGAGTGCTTTTCTTGTTCATTATTTTATTCCAGTTTTGTTTTGTTCATTTTTTTCATGACTTTATACAATTTTTGTTCAGTGTAGTAAGTTTTTCATCTTTTTTAATTTTTGTCTTATTTTTGCAATTTTTTCATTATACTTTTAAATTTTTGTTTGGTTTTGTTCATTTTTTCCATTATTTTCTTCATTTTCATCACATCTGCCTTGGTGGAGGTCTGCGCTCTCCGAGTACTTCTCTAGTTGTTACTGTGTTTTAAAAGTGTTTTCAAAAATGTTAAATAAAAAGTAAAAAAAACAAAACAAAACAAAAAACATGAACGACGCATTTACTAACTTCAGTGCCTAAATATCGGTATTAATATTACCCCTGCTTCCCCACGGGCCAACACGCTAGTTTACCATTATTTCCGTAGCACTTGAAGGCAGCATAACAACCAGATAAAGACGTGTATAAATGGCAGACGTGAACAGCTCTTTGGTGGATTTACAACCATTACATCAACTCTTTCGGCTTTTGTTTCCGTCTTCTCTGGGCTTTGGCTGGTCCGATGCATCGATATAAGATGCGGCGAACGTCGAATGATCCATCAGCGCGGACGCTCTCAGACGGACAAACACAGCCCACTTAGAGAACACCGCGTCCAGTCGTGTTGTGTTTAGAGCCGAGCGGAGCAGGTGATGTATGGTTGGTGAGAGCCTGCAGGTTGGAGCTGTAAACCTGATGAATGTTGTTATTAATCTGCTGGGCTCCCCGTGGGCCGCCGCCTCCTCCCGACCATTCATCACTTTAACGGTGTTCTGCCTCCTCTGAAAGGATGTTTGTAAGGAAACGGAGCTGACAGGATGCTGCGTACACCATTCATCACGCCAACGCGCCGTTCATACATCACGTTAATGTGAGCGGAGCTACCAGAGCGGCTTTATGAGGAGGTGAACCGGACACACGGCACAAGTAGACGCCGGGGGAAAGAAAGAAAGCACCGTGATGAGTTGAAACGGACACGCCTTATTCACACGCCTACTTGAACGCATCACGCCGCACACAGGTGTGTTTGCACATGTGCAGAGAGGGCTGCGGGATCTGAACAGCTGTAGTGTTTCCAGTAGTGAGTCTGTTTCCATGACAATAAAAACATGATACCTAGGAGCAGATAGTTGGAATAATCCGATATGATGCATTTACATGCGCTTCAGAAATATGATAATCAGATGATGCGTTTACTTGCGCTTCAGAAATATGATGATCAGACATGATGCGTTGACATGCCCTTCAGAAATATGATAATCAGATATGATGCGTTTGCTTGCGCTTCAGAAATACGATAATCAGATATGATGCGTTTACTTGCGCTTCAGAAATATGATGATCAGACATGATGCGTTGACATGCCCTTCAGAAATATGATAATCAGATATGATGCATTTACTTGTGCTTCAGAAATATGATAATCAGATATGATGCATTTACTTGTGCTTCAGAAATACAATAATCAGATATGATGCGTTTACTTGCCCTTCAGAAATACGATAATCGGATATGATGCGTTTACATGCACTTCAGAAATACAATAATCAGACATGATGCGTTTACATGCACTTCAGAAATACGATAATCGGATGTGATGCGTTTACTTGTGCTTCAGAAATACGATAATCTGACTTGTCATAATCAGATTACTGCTGTTATCTGATTAAACAGATTTTTTTTTTTTTTTTAAAGTTTAGTTTATTTTGAATATGCAACAAAACAAAGTAATCTTACTTAGTCCTGAGAAATAAAACAGGTAGTAAAAAGTCATGGGGAAAAAAAAAAAAAAAAAAAAAAAAAAAAAAAAAAATATATATATATATATATATATATATATATATATATATAAAATCTTATTCATACATATATACATGACTTCATTTGCATCTTCAAAAAGGAGTGGGAGGAAGTATAATTTATTTAATCCCACCCTCTGTTAATATGATCAATAATAATCTGAAAACTCCAGTCTTTATTTCTCCTCTGATTCTGAATGCCGTTTCTCCAGTTTTCATCAGTTTTCTTTGTCTCTAAATGCACTTTCTTCTGTTTTTATCTTTTTTTAACTCTAAATGTTGGTCGTTCATCATTTATTTCTTTGATTCTGTAGAAAAATGTAGTGAAGAATTGCTTCCTTGATTCTTAACGCTGCTTCTTCAGTTTTTTTTTTCTTTTCTTTGAACATTGTTTCTTCGATTTTTATCGCTTCTTTTCTGAGACTGAACATTATTTCATGTTTTAATTGGTTCTTTTCTAAGCCCCTGAAGGTTATTTCTTCTGTTTTCATCGCTTCTTTTCTAAGACTGCACTTCATCCTGCTCCTTTAGTTAAGTGTTTTTCTTTGTTGTTTTGGGTTTTAAATGTTGATATATGAAATAAAACAAACAAGACTGAACATGATTTCTTGTTTTTATCACTTGTTTGCTAAGACTGAATGTTATTTCTTCTGTTTTTCTGTCATTTTTCCTCTTTTCCCTTCCATTCATGACACTCTTTTCATTTTTCATCCCTTCTTTGATTCTGAACATTGTGACTGAATCATTGCTTCATGAAAAGCTTCTGCTATTATTTTGTTTACGGTCAACTGTGTTATACCGTATGTTTTAACAGGTAAACGCCTCTTTATAAGACGCTGAATGTGCAGAGACGAAGCCAAGGCAGATTTGTGAGCTACCAGGATTATTTCTTCTGGACGTTTGTTCTGTAATTACTTCATTAAAGCCTGGCCTTTTCCGTCTCCTACCTCCGACACTATTGTTCCAGTTTCTTCAGCCGTGAAATTCTTTTTTTTTTGTTTTGCTTTCAGAGCCGTTTCTCTCTCGTCTTCACCTCCACAGTGTATTTCTTTCTATGAAGACTTGGGCCATTTGAGGTAATTCTGTGTATTTAGTGCATAAAGTAAAAAGTACCGGATATCAACAGACTGATCTTTTAAGCCGGATGTTATTTCACTCTGTCGGAGATTATAGTATGATTTTTTTGCACTGAGAGGAGGCCATTAATCTGCTCCTGTGAGGTTTTGGCTGCTGCTTCTTGAGGAGAAACAGCAGTGGAAGGTAAAAATAAACACATTAACCAGAAAAGGTTCCAGATTAAGTATAAATACAGAGGAACATAAGTGACTGCTATTCACCTGGTTTCTTCGGGCCATTTTCTCCACGTCTTTCACTGCAGTTCTGCGTTTCACAGCTCTCTAATGAAAAACACATTATCACAAGGTTAGTTTTTACTGCAACAGCCTGAAATGTACATGTATGCAGTGGACATGTGACATAAATATATATATTTCTCACAGGTTTTATTTTTGTTCCACTACTGTTAAGAATAAACTGTTCATATCTTTTTGCTCGAATATTTATCTTTGTTACTTATGGGTTGATTTTAAATGTTGTACTGCTCACTCAGTCAGAGTTACTTTTAACAATGCATTCCGTATCATACGTGGTTTTTATTGTAGCTGTAGTGCAAGTGGTATGTTCTGTTTTAATAATGTTCACTCTTATTATGAGATGTTATGGAAAACAATTTTGAATTTTATACTGTGGTTAAGTCATTCTAGAAATGTTGTGATTTTTACAATTGTTAACTCTGACTTGTATACTGATTCTACACTTGTTGAATACTGGCACCAGCATCTTTATACTTGTTATTGAAGATAGGGTGTGTGCATGCGTGTTTTTTTTTTTTTTACATTTATAACTCTTTTTATTATTTTTTTAATGCTCAATATACTCTATGGACTGTAACTATTTACATGTCTGATACAAATAAATACATGAAAAATGAAAAATATATATGTACTGGACCAAATGTTGGCTTGTAGATATATCAGCTGATTCTGGATAATACATTACTTTACTTAAAATTCACATCACCTTGATTTATTATTTGACTGTTTTCTGACTGAAGCACTTAATGTACAATGCTTGGATTTGATTTATTGGTTTGCTATACCTGTGAGGTAGCTGGTGCTTATTTATTTATCGGTTTCTTTAACAGGGACATTGTTCATTAATTCACTTTGCTGTAAATGCACCAGAGTTAACGTAATGGTTCTTTTTCATCTGCAGTCCCTGGACAGATGTTGAATGTTACCTTAGATTGCCTAGATGTTGTGCTACCATAGAGGAGTGATATTTGGTTTTTTTTCAGCCCTGAATCTGTAGGAAAATATTGGGATAACTATCGCTATCGACTGATCTGAACATTTTTATTATGATCAGTTCTTCCCACTCAGTTATTATCTTCAGTTCTCTGTGTTAAAATATGTTTGTGGGAAGAATAAACATCTCGTTGATGAACTTTACACCCAAACAATAAAGCCAAATTGACTGTCAGACACTTCTGATAAATAACAGTATCATCAGCGTATAAGGATTGGCCATTATCAATGTGAGTGACCTGTTTGCTGCTGGAGGAGGGATCAGATGGAGGCTCCTCCTTCTCTTTAGAGCTGGAGGAGGCGACAGCAGAGGTCTGGTCCAAGTTCTCCTGGGGTTTAATTCTTTTCTCTGGTTTTGCAGAGAGGACCAGAGCAGGTTTAGGCTTCTTTGAGGGGGTGAAGGAGGGGACGAACTTCACTCTTAAGGAACTCGGTGGAGTTTTGTGGTGATGGCTGAAGCTGGGAACAGGGAGGGAAGAGGACACGTGGGTGGAGGAGGTGTTTGCCCCGATGGTGGGCAGTGTTACCCTCCCCCTGCCCTTTCCTCCCCCATTCAGCTGATCCTTCTGCCTCTGGACTCTGAGCAGAGCAACGTTAACATGACGAGAGGGATGCTTGTTCTTGAAGATAGGAACCAATTTAGGAGGAGGAGGAGGGTTTACTGAGGGAAGAAGAGGGGGGGTGACAGAGGTGGAGCTGGGGGAGGAAGATGGCTGGTAGGCTGGTGGGGAACAGGAAGAAGACGGGTGAAATCCAGACAAATCAGATGAAGACACACTCTGGGAGGGAGGGGCCCACGATGGAGGCTGTGATCCGAAGAAGGGCTTCAGAGGTCGGGCAGAAGGAGGGGCAGGGAGCTGGGTAAGAACCGGCCTTATGGAGGAAGAGGAGCTCAGGTTCACCTGGGAACCAGTCGACACCTGAGGAAGGGGAGCAGAGTTTAAACTGAGGTCAAACGGATCTGATTCAGGACCACATACAGAGGTGGAACGAATCACAACTGAAATGTTTAGATTCCATGTGATCTGTGTGTCAGGGTTTGTATGCATTTTTCAAGGTCAAATTCACTTTTGTTATTAAACTTTTTATTAGAAGAAAATTGGGTTATACATGTTGCTCTTCAGTACAACAGGGTGCAATTTGTTAAAAAAAACAGAGGGGGGGGTGTTTTTTTTTTGTCGGAGCCAGGGGGAGGGGACAGTTATATATATATATATATATATATATATACACACACACACACACACACATACATACACATATATATATATATATATATATATATATATATATATATATACATATACACACACACAAACATACACACATACATATACATATATATATATATTTTTTTTTTTTTTTACATATTTTCACCTTTTTTGTGTATTCATATTTTTCTCTCATTGCATCTCTTATATATATATATATATATATATATATATATATATATATATATATATATATATATATATATATATAATCTTGAGGGATTTACTTTTTTTTTTTTTTCACATATTGTCACGTTGCATTTTTTATACACATTTTTTTCTTGTTGCATCTTTGATGTATTTCTGTCTTTTTCTATGTTTAATGTATTTCCACATTTTCATACTGTGGCATCTTTTATTTTGTTGGTTTGTTGCACTTGAGGTTTTGTTTTGTTTTTTTTTTGTTTTGTTTTTTTTACATATTGTGACGTTACGTTATTTATACATGCTTTTGTCTTGTTGCATCTTTGATGTATTTCTGTCTTTTTCTATGTTTAATGTATTTCCATCTTGTATTTTTACACATTTTCATATTGTGGCATCTTTTATTTTGTTGTCTTCGTGTGGTTTTTTTTCTTTTTTTTTTTCTTTTTTTTTTTTTACACATTTTCACCTTTTTTCGTTTTTTTTTTTTTTTTTTTTCATTTTTTTGTCTTATTGCATCTTTTACTGATTTTTTTGCCTTATTGTATCTTTAATGTATTTTCATTTTTTGCCTTTTTAAGCAACAAGGCATACCAACCATCTAGTTTCTTAAATATTACTTTTGACCAAAAACACTGGTCTACAAGTAAAATGTTTCCAGAATAAAAGCAGTTAAACAAATTAAGAAAAATTAAGTCAAAAGTACTAGTTGGTTGTAGCTTCATAGATACAGTCTTGGGTCAAAATGTGAAAATTTGAGAATTAATGAGAGAATGGGTTTAACTCCAAAGGAATATTAGTGTCAGAGCTACCAGATCTACTTCAAAACACTGTCTGCACATGACAATACATTCACTTTACAGGTTCTATCAGTGGAACATTTATAAATCTATTGTATAAACGGACAGAAACCAACATACATGTGGGAGAACACACCATCATGTATATATTGAAAACATGAGCTAACCAGCACTTTGGTCATTTGTTTTCTGATTCATCTTATTAAAAGTGTAATGTGAGATTTGCACATTTAATGTCTGACGCAGATATTCTCTAAGAAATTGCAGAGCAGTGAAATCAGCCTTGAATATACTGTGATATCTATTACAATCGACTGGGCTTAAAAAGAGACACTGAAGATATGAGCGAAGCATCAAGAGACACATTTGTAGAATCTGATGGAACCAGATCCAGGCACGTTAAAGATAAGATCTGAAAACCTAATGTGGATGATCCCCGTGGATTTGTCTGAACCAGGCCTTTTTAATGGTCCCTCCTGGTTCCTGGAGTAGAAACATTTCCCCGGTTGGATTTTGACGAGGATCAGTGATGTCTTTCCAGATAAGTCAGCTGAACCCAGTCTGAAGTGTTTGTAGATGAATCAGAGGATTTACCGACAATAACAGAGGAACAGAACCGGACCAGACGGATGCTGCTTCTTTATCTCTGTTCTGTGTGTCTGAAATGAGCTCAGCTGAACACTATAAATATTTTAGCTTCACTCTGTGAGCACTGAATCGATCTCTGCGGGTGTTTCCCACTGCAAAGAGGATAAAATACTCTTTATCTGCTGCCTGTGAATAAGAAACTTCCACGTCTGCAGAATGAGCTCTCAACATGAGGAATAACTTTAATCTTACCTGCCTCGTTCCTGATTTACAGTTTGTATTTTCATCTGACTGAGCTACAGTGGAGCTGGCAAATGAACCAATTTATTAAAATCCAGCCTTAGAGACAGAAATCTTTTCATTTAAAGATTTCTCATTAGACGGAGTCATAACGAAGAGAAATATCAGCTGATTTTAACCCATAAAAACCCCAACATCCACCGTCGACCAAAACCATCTACTGATCTAAACTGTTTAATTCCTGTTGATCCACTAATCCTATCAATACATGTCAATAATTGGTGTAAAATACCATCTTTTCATGGTCATCAAATATGACCCATTTGGACGTTCAGAGGCTTCGTAGTTACCGTGGAAACACCATCATCTTATACAACAGGGGTGTCAAACATCCGGCCTGTCAGAAAGTCCAATCTGGGCCGTGGGATGAATTTTTGAAATGTAAATATTACACTAAAGCAGTGGTCTCAAACACGCAGCCCCTGGTCGATCAAGGCTGTGGAACTCATTTTAGTTCCGGCTCCACATACAAACCAATATGATCTACAGTCAAATAATAACAGCAGAATAACCGACAAAAAAGAATGACTTCAGATTTTCTTCTTGGTTTGACATGAAAAAAAAAATTACATTATGCCTATAAATAATGACAACTTCAATTTTTTTTCTTTGTTTTAGTGCAAAAATAATATTAAATTATGAAAATAATTACATTTACAAACTATCCCGTATCAAAAAAATGTGAATAACCTGAACAAATATGAACAACCTGAAATGTCTAAAGAAAATTAAGCACAATCTTAACTCTTTTCTGCCTGTTCCTCAGTGCTTAGTGTCTTACCGTTTAAATTATAATTATCATGATAACTGTGTTTGATTACCACACTTTGAAAACTAATGGTACTGGAGAAGCATCAGCACTCCAGGCACTTACTTTCTTTCTTTCTTTCTTTCTTTCTTTCTTTCTTTCTTTCTTTCTTTCTTTCTTTCTATCTGTCTATCTTTGAAAAAGAAACTAAAACAACTCAAACTTGATTTGGAAAATAGCCAAACAGTGGCCATAGGGTTCCGTCTTTAATGCACGTTTGTATATTTAATTGTTTACATATTAATGTTTGAATGTTTCTGCCAACAGAAAGTACATTGTGGCTATTATTTAATTAATTTATTTTTTTTCCAAAATACAACTTTGTTAAATTATTTCAGTGTGTGTATCTGTGGTGGAGAATCCCTGCTCCATAAAGTAGAAGTCCTGCCAGATATTGATCCTACCTATTCACTTAACACAGGTGATTCCACTAATTATCCCATCTACCTAGATGAGGAGTTGTGCTCATCAAAATGGGCTGGTTCAGTGAATGATTTGAACAAATACATGGCAGGACTTTTATTTTATGGAGCTGGGATTCTCCACCGCTGGTTATTTATGACTTAATGTTTTTTTTTTTTAATTCCTGATTATGATTAGCCAAAAAGTGCATATTTAAACACTAACAGAAATAAGTTTATCTTAAATTCACATAAAACAACAAAGAAGGTGCTGTCTTACATGTAACAGCCACTGAAACCCAGTGGTGGAGAATCCCAGCTCCATAAAGTAAAAATCCTGCCATGTATTTGTTCCAACCATTCACTGCACCAGCCCATTTTGATGAGCACAACTCCTCATCCAGGTAGATGGGATAATTAGTGGAATCACCTGTGTTAAGTGAACACGTAGAACCAATACATGGCAGGACTTTTACTTTATGGAGCTGGGATTCTCCACCACTGGTGTGTATCAGTATTTTTTGAACATTTTGAGCGCAATTTCAACAATATCGCGATAACAATGATAACCGTGATATGAAATTTTCATATCATTACATCCCTAGTTATAGGTAATTAATCTATTGTTTTACTGGTTCAGCCCATTTGAGGTCAAACTGTGCTGCATGTGCCCCCTGAACTAAAAGGAGTTTGACACCTTTGTTGAACATTGATTCCCCAGTAAAACCCATGGAGCTGGATCAATGACAGTGGATGGACACACTGGGTTTATGTTCAGTTAATGACAGATTTTGTTGCAAAAGTCACTTTTTCTTCTTCTTTTTGGTTTTTTAAACTTATATTTTATTGTTCCATTTTTGAAATTTTATAGCACAAACATTTAGAACATAGTGTCAGTTGTCGTCCTGTTTATTGTCCATTTTTTCCATCGATCTTCACAAGTTGCTTGCTGTGGTCTTATGATATACGTAAGTCTCTCAAGTTGTGAATTTCTTCCTCAATGTCTCTCCAATTATTTAGGGTGGGGGGGGTCCTCTTTGCACCATTTTCATGTGATGGCTTTTTTAGACGATGCTAAGAGGATTTTAATCAAATATTTATCCTTACTTGGTCTGTCTTTTCCTGTTAAATGACCCAAATATAACAGAACATGTCCTTGGTAGTTCATATCCCAATATTTTTCCAAATTCTTCACTGATTATTCCAATATTGGGATAGTTTTGTGCACTGCCAAAAAACATGCGCATGACCCACATCCTGCTCACCACACAACCTCCAACAGGACTGAGGTAATGATAGTGAAGCCTTTTGGATCTTCGGTGTTTATAAAAAATCTCATTATGTTTTTCCAACAAAATATTTTCCAATTTCTGGAATTAGATGTAGTCACTTGAGCTTCACATATTTCATGCCATGTATCATCACTTAATTCTATACCGACAGTTCTTTTTTCCATTTATCTCTAATATACAGAGTTGAAGTCTTCCTGTTAGACACCAATCCCTGATACAGTTTGGATATCACTTTTCCTCCTTCATTCTTATACGCATTACTCACAATTTCAGTGATCTGGTTTATTTCACCTGGAAGGTCTGTTTTTTATCTCTTTTTGACAATGGTCTCTGCTCTGAAGGTACATAAAGAAGTCACGATGTTCTAAGTCAAAGTCCTGTCGTAAGTTTGGAAAGTTAATAATTTACCCTTTTTTGATAAAAGTGTTTAATATATGTAGACCCTTATTTGCCCACTCTTTAAATTTAGTATTCATAGTCCCTGGTTTGAAATTTTTCTTCTTTTTTTATTTGATATACTGTAATAACCTTTGAATTTACTCTGAGCTTTTATGAACGTCTACATGGTTAGTAAATTAAATATAGAAAAATACATGATTTTCAATAATAAAAGGCCAAATACAGAAGTTAATACTTTAATAAATGGTGATAAATCATTAAAGAAGGTTAAATATAGAGAACATTTCATTTGGGAACTGATACAAAAGTAGCTCTGGGTATTTATGGGGTAATCTGACACTAAATCTTAACGGCTCCGACAATGAAAAGATGATGTTTATTCAACTCGTTTCACAGAAAAAACGGAGAAAGATGTAAAAGATGTGTTGCTGGAGTTGACAGCGCAGATTCTTTGCTATGAAATGAATACTTCTTCTTCCTCCTCCTGACATCTGTGTTATAAAAATGAAACCTGGGGATGCCGGAGGAGAAAGGTCTCTCCATCATCGCTCCCCTGCGCTCATAAAAATGTCCAGCGAGGTTTTACAGGCTGGGAAATCACCTTCACTTTCACAGCCTCGACCTGGACGTTCACATCCACCAGACAGCAGCGGAAAAAAAAAAGATGAGCGAACGGAAGAGGACGGAGGGAAGGAAGAATCTGAAGAATGAAGGAAAGAGAAAGGAAGGAAGAACAAAGAGAAAAAAATGATGAAAGAATAACACAAGAAAAACGAAATGAGCAGAAGAAAAAAAGAAGAAACAAATGAAACAAAAGAGGAAGATAAGAGAGAAATGTAAGAAGTTAAAAAATGACAAAAGAACAAAAGAAAAACTGAATCATTAATGAAAGAAAAGAAGAAAAAACAGATGAATGAAATAAAGAAAAAGACAGAATGTGAAGACAAAAGAGAAATGTAGGAAGATAAAAAAAATGACACAAGAAAAACTAAATCAAACGAAAGAAAAAAAGAAAAAACAGTTGAAAGAAATGAAGAAAAAGAAATGTGAAGATAAAAGAGAATTGTAGGAAGATAAAAAATGACAAAAGAAAAAAGAAAAACTAAATCATTAATGAAAGAAAAGAAGAAAAAACAGTTGAATGAAAAGAAGAAAAAGACAGAATGTACAGACAAAAGAGAAAAGTAGGAAGATAAAAAAAACGACAAAAGAACAAAAGAAAAAGTAAATCATAAATGAACGCAAAAGAAAGAACAGATGAATGAAACAAAGAGAAAGAATATGAAGACAAAAGATTTTTTACTTAATTTTAGTCAAATTTTTGTTTATTTTTTCATGTTATTTATTAGTTTGTAAATTTTTTTCTTCATTTTTGTTCGTTTTATTTATTATTTAATATAAACCCAGTGTGTCCATCCACTTTCATTAATCCAACTGCATGGGTTTATTTTTTTGTTTCAGTTTCATTCAGTTTGTGGTTTATTTTGTTTTTGTTGGTTACTATTTTTGTTACATTTTTATTCAACTTGTTCATCTTTTTGATGACTTTGGTTGGTTTTCTTCATTTTCTTGTGTATTTTATTCTTTTTTTTACTTATTTTAGTCAAATCTTTGTTTATTTTTTCATGTTATTTATTAGTTTGTAAATTTTTTTCTTCATTTTTGTGCATTTTATTTATTATTTAATATAAACCCAGTTTGTCCATACACTTTCATTAATCCAACTCCATGGGTTTATTTTTTTGTTTCAGTTTGTGCCTTATTTTGTTCTCGTTGGTTATTATTTTTTAATTTTTGATTCAATTTGTTCATTTTATTGATTACTTTAGCTGTTTTTCTTCATTTCCTTGCTTATTTTATTCTTTTTTTTTTTTTTACTTATTTTAGTCAAATCTTTGCTTATTTTTTCATGTTATTTATTAGTGTGTACATTTTTTCTTCATTTTTGTTAATTTTATTTATTATTTAACATAACCTCAGTGTGTCCATCCACTGCCACTGCAACTCCATGGGTTTTACTGGTGAATCAATGTTGTAGAAGATGACGGTGTTTCCACGGTAGCTACGGAGCCTCTGAACGTCCAAATGGGTCATATCTGATGACCATGAAAAGATGAAGAACCGTATTTTACACCAGTTACTGACATGGATTGATAGGATTAGTGGATCGACAGGTATTAAAAGGTGTGGATCAGTAGATGGTTCTGGTCGCTGGTGGGTGTTTGGGTCTTTATGGGTAAATGGACTCCAGGTTCTACTGACTCTGAGCTGAATGTTGATGAAGTTCCCGTATGTTGACCAGGTGGATGTTCAGGTCAGTGTTCATGTTTACCTGTGCTGACGACGCCGTGTTCAGCTTGACCTCCGCGTAACAGGGTTGACTGGTCAGACGCGTGGACAGTCCGCACACCGTCCGCAGCTTCTCCCTGAGGTCGAACAGGAAGCAGCTCAGCACCCCCTGGAGGTCAACGCTGGGACAGCGCTGCACCGGCTGTAGGCGGATGCAGCTCAGAGGATACCTGAACAAAAACACTGACATGAACCCAATGCCACGGACGACATTCACCAGTACTTTACACACATTTATACATCATATGGACAAAAGTATGTGGACACATTGAATCCAGGTGTCTTGTTTTTTTTTCATTATGGTTAGTTATGTTTTCATTGGGGTTTGTCTGTCTGTCTGTGTACAAGAGAACTCAAAAAGTTATGGACGGATTTGGATGAAATTTTCAGGAAATGCTGATACTGGCACAAGGAACAACTGATTCAGTTTTGGTGGTGATTGGGGGGGGGGGGGGGGGTGAGCTGCCTTGGCAGAGGTCTGCGCTCTCCAAGTGCTTTTCTAGTTAGTGTATGGAACTTTATTTAGGCAGGACAGTGCACATTAATGAATAGAGATGTGTATTGGCAAGAATCAGGCGATACAATACAAATCACAATACCAGGATCACGATACAATATATCACGATATATCATGATACTGTTAAAAGGCAAGTTTTTGTTTGTTTCTTTTTTAAAAATGATTATTTCCTTGCAAAATTGAATTACATCAGAAATATGCACAAATACTAAACACATTTTTATTTGATCCCAACAGGATCTAATGTTATATCATAAAATTTTCTTGTGTTAAAACTTAAATTATATTTTACAGACATTACAGTTTAAGATCCTGTTCAAATGCTCATAATTCTATTAGTTCAGAACTAACATCATAACATTATTTTTGTGCGATCCCAACAAAGGAACTAACATTCTTTAATAAAAGAGTGTAAATAATAATAAATAAAATATAAAACAAAAAAAACAAAACAAAAATGAACCTCCACAATATCTGCATTTGAATAAGTACCTACAAATACCGACACTGTACTTTTTAATATCGATACAGTATTGTGAAATGAAATATCGCGATATATTGCAGAACTGATATTTTCTTACACCCCTATTAATGAACGCATTTATACATTCCATTTCAGTATAAACATGTAAATATGCCAGAGCCATAAACTTATTCTGATGTTATGCAGTTGTAAAAATGTAACTACACTCCAAATGAATCAAAAAATAGTAGCAGTAGTATAACAGTAAAACAAGACGACTTTTTATTTTATGACACTTCAGGTATTCATCTGTATACTCAACACAATGACAAATTTCACCATTTTCTTTAGTTTAGTTCTGTAATTTATTTGTACTTCTGTAAATGCACTGAAACTTTGATTTCGGTAAAACACATAAGGATATCTTTTGGCTCCAGACAGATTTTCTTTTCTATTTCTGCCGTAAAATGGCTCTTTAGATAGCAAAGGTTGCTGACCCATGATATAGACTGAATGTCCTCTAAAATTAACCTGTATTTGACACATAGCATAGCAAATTATTGCAGGATCAAAAACAAATTAATTTCAGCAAAACAAATATCTCTGTTTTGAATGTCTGGGGTCGCCAGAAATTTGTGATGTTAAACTGGGGTCAGGAGCCAAAAAAGTTCAGAAACCACTGGTGCAACACATTACAAAACAGTTCAGTTCAATACACTACAATATAGTTCAAAACGACATTTGCACCACCATGTCAAGGACTGAAATAAACATTATTACTTAAAAGGCAATTCAGTACAATACACTACATTACACTACAGGGGTCTGGGATACAAAACAATAGTGACTAATGTCAGAATATAGTTTTGTATTGGGATAAATATCATTGCATTGGTTAGTTCTGGTCCAGATCTGAAAGCCACAAACCTGTTTTACCACAAGATTAACCATCAGACGGCGGAAAACAAAGACTATAATGAAACGGTTTTAACGTACGTGAAGAGTCTGTCTCCGACTGGCCTGAAGTAGACGCTGCAGTAGACCACGTCGTCCTCTGGGAGATCAGGAAGTCTGTAGCCGTACTGAAAAACACACAAACACATGCTATCAACACGGATCACAGACATTGTTGTAGATGTTCATTAATATGCACTGTCCCTAATAAATAAATAAATAAATAAATAAATAAATTTATTCAGGAGTATAATTCACACGTCTAGTGTATGTGTTCTTATGTTGTTTTGCTGCGTACCAGGCGGGTCCAGTGGGTCTGCAGGTCCATGTAGGTCCTGAAGGGTCCGTCTTTTGGCAGCTGACGACTGATGCTCATAATCTGACCCTTCTTCATGCTATAAAACACACATGGACAACTGATCAACACAGAAACACAGTGAATTTTGACAGGAGTGAAGGTGAAAGTGTATGAAGGCAGCTCCACCTGCTGGTCACTGTCAGTATTACACCTGCCCTCTGTTCAGTCAACGCTTCAACACGTCTACTCTACATGTTCATTTCACTTAATTCCTGTTCATTTTCTCCTATTTACAAAGGTCAAAGGCTTAGAATTAAAGATCCACAAGGACTAAATGAATCAATGACACCTCATTTAAAGGTAATAACCTCTAGTTTTACAACATTTATCTTTTTTAGTATGTGGGTAAGAAGGTTATAATAGTTTTGGATTTTCATTATAGCGTAGTTTTTAGTTTTTTTTTCTCTAATTCAGTTAGTTTTAATTTGTTTTTAGAGCAGGTTTGCTAGTTTTTATTAGTTTTCATTTTTTTCTAAATACTTAGTTTTAGTTTAGTTTTAGTATTAATTTTAGTTTTGTTGCATCTTTTCTCTTCTTCTCCGTCGTATTCAAATCCCTGCTGCTTTCTCCCAATTTTAGTCTCCATGTTTCCAGGTAGAGTGGGGACCAGAAGACGACTGGAAACCACAAGTGAACACAAGTGACGGACAGTCAAGTGTCGTATGGTGCCGCTTGCTAAAATTGCTAGAGCTAAATAACCAAATAATTGCTTTCGGATCAATTCGACATTGACAAACATGAAAACAAAGGGAATTTTATCCATAATTTTTATACGTTTTAGTTTGTTTTGTAAGCACACAACACAGTTTCAAATAGTTATCGTTTTGTTCTTTTAATTATAGTTTTTATTTATTTCAGTTAACGAAAATGTTTTTCAATGCTATTTTTCGTCATTTCATTAGTTTTTGTTAACGATAATAACCTTGGTGGATAAAACACAGCCTGAACTGCATCAGGTTAAAATTAGCAGAAATAGCTTTTTTTATTTTTTATTTTTTTATATATAATTTTTGATGAATGGACCATTCACATAACCTCATGGCAGCAAACAGGTAGAAATCTCATTAGCTTCAATCAGTATCCAGGTGATTCTTTCACAAATTATGTTTTGGTTTTCAAGGAAACTGTAAAATAAACTTAGAGCCTCAGTTTCACAGAATCTAATCCACTTTTAAACAGCGAAAAAGTTACACGATGACAATGTTTACATTCATCTACAAAGCATCCTTTAAAAAATGTGAATAACATGAACCTGAAATTTCTTTCGATAAAAATAAGTGTAATTTTAACAACATTCTGCCTCAGTTTATCATTTACACATGTACATTCTAACGTACAGATCACAGTGGATCTACAAAGACACAAAACATTTAATAACAGGCAGAATATTGATACAATTACATTTATTTTTCTGAAGACATTACATGTTCTTATTTTTTGTGAAAGGATAGTTTATCCATGTAAACATTTTCATGTAATTTGACTTTTTTTGCACTAAAATAAACATATATTTGGAGTTGTTATTATTTATAGGATATTCTGTCATCATTTTACTTTAGATCAGGGGTGTCAAACATGTGTTGTGGGGGTCAAATGTGGCTCAAGAAAGGTTCCGATCTGGCCCGTGGGATGAATTAGCAAAGTGTAAAAATTCCATAGTCAAGGCTGTGGAACTCATGTTAGTTCAGGTTCCACATACAGACCAATATGATCTACAGTCAAATAATAACAGCAGAATAACCTACAAAAAATAATGACTTCTTGGTTTGATGTGAAAATAACATTACACTATGCCTATAAATAATGACAACTTCAAATTTTGTGTTCGTTTCAGTACAAAAAATAACAAATTATGAAAATATTTACATTTACAAACTATCCTGTAACAATAAAATGTGAATAACCTGAATAAATACGAACAACCTGAAATGTCTAAAGGAAATTCCGCACAATTTAACAACTTCCTGCCTGTTCCTCAGTGTTTAGTGTCTTTGTAGAGCCGCTCCATAATGCACATGTAGAAATGATAAGTTGAGGAATAATATTGTTAAAATTGCAGATTTTTCTTAAGAAATTTCAGTTTTTTCAGGTTATTCACATCTTTTTTGTTTGGATAGTTTAAAAAAGTAAGTATTTTCATAATTTAATAGGGTTTTTTTTGCACTAAAACACAGACAAAAATTTGGAGTTGTCATTATTTATACAGTGCTGTGCAAAAATATCACAACACTTGTCAAATCTTAAGAAACTGGTGGGGTTTTTTCTTTCCCAGAGCCTGAATTTCACTTGTTTGCCGCTGCAAAAGGTAAAGGCAAAAGTACTGAGAATATTTCACCTACAAATTTATCAGTCCAGTCCTTTTTTTACATTTTAGTCCAATATTTAGTGTGCCCCCCGGCAACAATCTAAGGAAACTCTAAGGAAACTCTCTGGAATGAGCTTCTGAGAGCGTGGAATGACATTGGGGTTGAAACTCTCAGAAAATACATCGACACAATGCCAGAGAGATGCATTGCTGTGATTGCTGCCAAGGAGGGGCCACACTAAATATTACACTAAAACGTAAAAAAAAAAAAAAAAAAAAGGATTGGACTGATACATTTGTAGGTGAAATATTCTCAGTACCTTTGCCTTCATCTTTTGCAATGGCTAAACAAAGTGAACAAATAAACCACCAGTTTCTTAAGATTTGACAAGTTTTCTAATATTTTTGCACACCCCTATAGGTTATTCTATTATTTTACTGGTCCGGCCCACTGGAGATCAAATCAGGCTGAATGTGGAACCTGAAAGAAAATGAGTTTGAGACCCCTGCTTTAGATCATGTTAGTCTGTATGTGGAACCTGAATTGAAATAAATTTAACATTCTAGTTTGTTAATATCTTCAGCGTAATTTCTGCATTTCACAACTTCCTCCCATGACCCGGATTAGAACCTTTGGCGGCTGGTTTTGGCCCACGGACTGTATGTTTGACACCCCTGGTCTAAGCGCTCTACAAAGGAAAAAAAATGTCTATACTGACAAAAGTTTTAATGTAGAAACTTTAACATATTTCAAACAAAATGACGACATGATAATGTTTCAGAGTCTGAATTAAATCTAACTTACTGTGCTATATTTGACACATTTTAGTTTAATGTTTATATTATATTTTTCATCCTTTTGTATAATATTTTATCTGAATCTGCTGAAGCTCAGAATGAAAAGCATAAAACCAGTCAAACTGAGCTGCAGCGATGACTCTGGTTTCCAACTGTTTGTTGTAATACACTGTGTGTCCAGCAGATGAAGCTGTCAAACCTGGGCAGGATGTGGCACCAGAAGGGTCGACCAGTGGCCCAGAGGTCCAGGACACAACCCGGGTCACTGCAGAACCTCCTCAGCACCAGCGGGGGGAGGTCCAGGTCCTGCAGCTGCAACAAACAGGTTGAACATGTAAAACGCCTTTACAACAGGTTCAACCAATTAGAGATGGGTGGAAATGAGAATTTAATAAGGGGTTAAAATTAACCTAAAAATAAAATAAAATAAAATAATATATAAAACAAATAATCTAAAATTATACATATATATATATATATATATATATATATATATATATATATATATATATATATATATATATATATAAATAAAACAAATCATCTAAAATAGGATAAAAACAAAATATATTTAACAAATCATCTAAAATAGGATAAAAATAAAATATATAAAACAAATAATCTAAAATAGGATAAAAAATATATATATAAAAGAAATAATCTAAAATAGGATAAATATATATATATATATATATATATATATATATATATATATATATATATATATATAAGAAATAATCTAAAATAGGATAAAAACAAAATATATAAAATAAATTGTATTAAATAGGGCAAAAAAAATTTTTAAAAAAATTTAAAAATCATCTAAAATAGGATAAAAAAATATATAAAACTAATCATCTAAAATGGGATTTAAAAAACTGAATTAAATACAAACAAATAAACTATAAAAGAAATTGTTTAAATAAGAGACATAAAATAAAATGAACTGAAAAAAACAAATAATTTAAAATTAGATGAAAATTAAAATAAAATAAAAACAAATCATATAAAATAGGAGAAAAATAAAATAAAATAAAATAAAAGACCCTCAGAGGTCTTTATGGTTAATTTCAGGTCATTTTCTAATATCTTTGGGTATAAATGCTGCTGTCAGTCATCTCACTGCGGTCGGGGGGAGTCGGACGGCGTTGGCTTCGATGCTGAAACACATTTGACCCCGACTGGTGCTCAACTCCAGACCTGAAACCACGAACACCGGCAGAAAATAGGTTTAATTCAAGGCAAACCCAGTCATTCAAACACATGAACCAATGACAGTGAAACTCACTGATGGCATTCAGCCTCCCCCTCCCAGAAAGGAAGTCCTGACCTGGAAACAAGAAGGACGGCAGTGACCAGACGAGCAGGAGCTACTTCACACTAACACTAGTAAGTACTGGTGACTGGAAGAGTGTGGCACATATCGAAGATGTTTCCACAGGTCTACAACTCAGCATGATTGACATGTGCATAAAAGTCAGATTTCACACATCTACAGTCCAATGACTAATGGTCAGAATTTTAAAAGTGGACGTTTTAGCTTCATAAAACTGCATATTTACCAAAAATATACTATTTTCTTTTGTTCAGACAAGACATGGTTTTTTGAATTACCAAAAGTATTCATTCAACTGCTTTTTTTCTACTATTATATGTATGTTCAGGGTCTATGCAAGTTTGATGGAGCTGAATTTTTCACTGTTAAAGACGATTTTCTCACCATCTTTGGTCAAATTTCAGACCTTGATTCACATAAATAACAGCCCAACGAGCTCATAGTTATTATAAACCAACACAAACAAAAAAAATAAAAAATATGCAAAAGAATACACTAAAGTATACAAAAAAAATAGACTGAAATGTACTGGAATATACAAAAAGTATGCAATAAATACCCTAAAATGTACAGGAATATACAAAAAGTAGGCAAAAAATACACTGAAATGTACTGGAATATACAAAAAGTATGCAATAAATATGCTAAAACATCCTGGAATATTCAAAAAGTGGGCAAAAAATACACTAAAACGTACTGGAATATATAAAAAGTCTACAAAAAATAGACTAAAATGTACTAGAATACACAAAAAATATGCAAGAAATACACTAAGTATGAAAAAATAGACTAAAATATACTGGAATATACAAAAAGTACACAAAAATACACTAAAATGCACTGGAATATATGAAAAGTATGCAAAAAATACACTAAAATGTACTAGAATACACAAAAAATATGCAAGAAATACACTAGGTATGCAAAAATAGACTAAAATATACTGGAATATACAAAAAGTACACAAAATATACACTAAAATATACTGGAAAATACACAAAGTATGCAAAAATACACTAAAATGTACTGGAATACACAGACAGCATCCAAAAAATACACTCAAATGTACTGGAATATACAAAAAGTATGCAAAAAATACACTAAAATGGATTGGAATATACTAAATGTCTGCTTAAATACACTAAAATGCACTGGAACATACAGAAAGTATGCAAAAATACCGTACTTTCCGGACTATAAGCTGCTACTTTTTTCTCGTTTTGAACCCTGCGGCTTATACAGCGATGCAGCTCGAGTATAGATTTACACGGGCTAACGGCTGCCAGGGGGCGCTCTAACAGGAAGCGCAAAAGTGAGAATGACAGGTGGAAGAGGTGATGAAGAGGAGAAGTTTTAATCTTAACTTTGAGCAATCATTTTGCGTGTCATGCACAAACCCTCAGCATGGAAAATACACGAAGAAATGCATATTTTGCAGCTCTGAAGTTAAAAGCAATCGATGTGTCTGTCTAAGAAGGAAACAGAGCTGCTGCACAGAAGTGCCATTGAGCAACAACACAGAAGAGACGTAGAAGGAGTGTGACGGAGCCTTTCTGAGGATGTTCAACTCCAACACTGAAGAAGACGACTGCAGTGGTTTCAATGAGCAGAGGGAAGATGAAGATAGTGATCACTGACTTTTCTGGGTTTTTGAACCAGCCATGTTCCTGCCGTTTTACTGCCGTGTTACAGGCAATGTCTGGAAAAAAGCCGTTAAAGTATGGAAATAAATATTTAAATAATCTGTCTGTTTACCATCTTTCTGTGTAAATATCTCATGTCACAACGTGGACACCTGCGGCTTATAGTCAGGTGCGACTTAAAACCTGGAAAGTATGGTACACTAAAACATACTGGAATATACAAAAAGTATGCAAAACATACACTAACATATACTGGAATATACAGAAAGTATGCAAAAATACACTAAAATGTACTAGAATATGCAAAAAGTAGGCAAAAAATACACTAAAATGTACTGGAATATACAGAAAGTCTGCCAAAATACCGTACTTTCCGGACTATAAGCCACTACTTTTTTCTCGTTTTGAACCCTGCAGTTTATACAGCGATGCAGCTCGAGTATAGATTTATATGGGCTAACGGCCGTCAGGGGGCGCTCTAACAGGAAGCGCAAAAGTGAGATAGACGGGTAGAAGAGATGATGAAGAGAAGTTTTAATCTTAACTTTGAAAACACACGAAGAAATGCATATTTTGCAGCTTTGAAGTTAAAAGCAATCGATGTGTCTGTCTAAGAAGGAAACAGAGCTGCTGCACAGAAGTGCCATTGAGCAACAACGGAGGAGAGACGTAGAAGGAGTGTGACGGAGCCTTTCTGAGGATGTTCAACTCCAACACTGAAGAAGACGTCTTCAGTGGTTTCAATGAGCAGAAGGAAGATGAAGATAGTGATCACTGACTTTTCTGGGTTTTTGAACCAGCCATGTTCCTGCCGTTTTACTGCCGTGTTACAGGCACTGTCTGGAAAAAAGCCGTTAAGGTATGGAAATAAATATTTAAATAATCTGTCTGTTTACCATCTTTCTGTGTAAATATCTTATGTCACAATGTGGACACCTGCGGCTTATAGTCAGGTGTGACTTAAAGTCAGCCGCGGCTTCTATTCAGGTGCGCCTTACAGCCCGGAAAATATGGTACACTAAAACATACTGGAATATACAAAAAGTATGCAAAAAATACACTAAAATGTACTGGAATACACAAAAAGTAAGGAAAAAAATACACTAAAACGTACTGGAATATATAAAAAGTATATAAAAAATACACTAAAGTATACTGGAATATACAGAAAGTATGCAAAAATACACTAAAATGTACTGGAATATACAGAAAGTATGCAAAAAATACACTAAAATGTACTGGAATATACAAAAAGTGTGCAAAAATACACTAAAATGGACTGGAATATACAGAAAGTATGCAAAAAATATACTAAAATGTACTGGAATATACAAAAAGTATGCAAAAATACACTAAAATGTACTGGAATATACAAAAAGTGTGCAAAAATACACTAAAATGGACTGGAATATACACAAAGTATGCAAAAATACACTAAAATGTACTGGAATATACTAAATGTCTGCAAAAATACACTAACAATATGCCATATACATAATCTGTGTATCTGCAGGTTTGATGAAGTCAGATTTCAGGCCTTACATTTACATAAATGACAGAACAGGCCTCAAAGTTTTAAACCAACATACACTAAAAACACACCAAAATGCACTAGAATATACATAAAAATATGCAAAAATACACAAAAACTACACTAAAATATGTAAAACATACACCACAATACACTAAAATACACAAAAGATGTACTAAAATACATAAAATATGCGCTGAAATGCACTGAAAATACACTAAAATGCACAAGAATATGACAGCATAGATCCACTGTAAATAATATATACATAAACCTATACATTTTTAATAGACCTGTACATATCTATTCACTGTAAAACTGTAATTTGCACTCTGTACATATTGTCAATATAAATCCTCACTGGAAATATATATACATAAACATATATTTTAATAGATCAGTTCTCTGTATACATCTACCCAGTTATTCATATTTATCTGAACTATTCTCAACTCATTGTTGTCCTTGTCTCTAGTCGAATGTTTGTTTATATTAGGTGTGTTTGGGTTTATGTTGAAATTGTACGTTATGAGCTAAGAAAAAAAAACGAAGCCAAATTCCTTGTATGTGTTCACATACTTGGCCAATGAAGCTGATACTGATTCTGAATATACATAAAAATATGCAAAAATACACTAAAATACACAAATACTACACTAAAATATCTAAAACATACACTACAATACACTAAAATACACCAAATATACACTGAAACACAAGAAAAACACACTGAAATACATAGATCGTGCACTAAAATACAATAAAACACACTAAAAATACATTAAAGTACGTTTAAAATGAGTTTATTGCTTATTACAACTGAACTGAAGGTGTGTGAAATGGTTAAAAATGTCGATGCCAACTCATTTTATCACCTCTGTGCACTTTACCCATCCTACCACACACAGCACCTAGCATTAGCTGCCATTGACGGCGTTCAAGGACCAGCTCCAGAACTTGGTCAGCACCGTGGTCATGATACTGAGAGGAAAATTAACCTCCAAAGATGAGGAAAGGCTCATGATGATGCAGCAAATATTCACATTTTACCACAAAAAAAAAAAAAAAAACGACTAAATTATCAGCGTAGTCTGAGATTAATGCTCTTTTAAACACAGGTTTTGTTTGTGAATCTTGGACGTTCTGAGGTGAAATGAGCTGTTGTTTTCTTCAGATGAATGACGGCTCTAATCCCATCAGTAAATATTGCCTTTTATGACCTCGGTTTGTTTCTATATCTGACTGGGTGTGAGGTGAAGGATCGGCCCGGTGTCGCAACACCATCCACCAACCACCTTTGACCAAACACGCCTCGACTCGCTGTGATGAGGTCATCGACCAAACGCCAACAGGCCTGGATCGCCTGTCCGTTCAAACACAGCTTCAGCTACAGTTTAATCTGACCAAATCACCTCCAGGAACGTGTACTCAGTGTTCAACTGATGAAATTAGAATGAAAAAGGTTTAAGTGACGTAGTTTAGACTCAACATCTGGAATAAACACATTTAAAACCAGGTCGTTATCATTCATCATATTATCGTTATCTCCTTCAGAGGATAATTACAGATCACAGCAGGTCCCAGATACAACTTCGGCATCCTTCTCATCTTGTTACAACTTTTACCTCTTTTTAGTGACTTATGTTCTGATCTTGTTACGACTTTTACCTTTTTAGTGACTTTTATGTTCTGATCTTGTTACTTTTACCTCTTTTTGGTGACTTTTACGTTCTCATCTTGTTACAACTTTTACCTCTTTTTAGTGACTTTTAGTGTCTCATCTTCTTACGACTTTTACCTCTTTTTAGTGACTTTTATGTTCTGATCTTGTTATGACTTTTACCTCTCTTTAGTGACTTTTATATTCTGATCTTGATATGACTTTTACCTCTTTTTAGTGACTTATGTTTTGATCTTGTTACGAGTTTTACCTCTTTTTAGTGACTTTTATGTTCTGATCTTGTTACGACTTTTACATCTTTTTAGTGACTTTTATGTTCTGATCTTCTTACGACTTTTACCTCTTTTTAGTGACTTTTATGTTCTGATCTTGTTATGACTTTTAACTCTTTTTTAATGACTTTTATGTTCTCATCTTGTTATGACTTTTACTTTGTTTTTGTCTTGTTGCGACTTTTTATTATTATTGTCTTGTTGCAAATTGTACATTTTTTTGTGACTTACTTTGTTTTCTTCTTTTAAATTACTTTAATCTTGTTGCGACTTATAAAAAAAAATTTGTGGCTTTTACTTTGTTTCCATGTGTTCTGTTGTTTTCATCTTGTTGCGACTTTAGGTCAGTTTTGTCTTGTTGCGGCTTTTACATAATTTTTTGTGACTTTTACTTTGGTTTGTTCTTTTACATAATTTCTGTTGGGTTGCGACTTTTGCATAATTTTTTGAGTTCACCTTCTCATCTTGTTGTGACTTTTACTTTGTTTTATACTTATCGTCCTGTTGCAAATTTTAAATTTTTTGTGACTTACTTTGTTTTCTTCTTTTACATAATTTTCATGTTGCAACTTTTATTACATAACTATTTCTGTGACTTTTATTAGTTCTGTTGTGTTCTGTTGGTTCTGTTGGGTTCTGGTGTATCTGTTGGGTTCTGTTGGGTTTTGTTGGGTTCTATTGGTTCTGTTGGCTCTGTTGGTTCTGTTGTGTTCTGTTGTGCTCTGTTGGCTCTGTTGTGCTGGTTGTGTTCTGTTGTGCTGTTGGTTCTGTTCTGTTGGTTCTGTTGTGTTCTGGTAGGGTCTGTTGTGTTAGTTCTGTTCTGTTGGGTTCTGTTGGTTCTGTTGGCTCTGTTGTGTTCTGGTGTATCTGTTGTGTTCTGTTGTGCTCTGTTGGTTCTGTTGTGTTCTGCTGGGTTCTGTTCTGTTCTGTTGGTTCTGTTGTGTTGGTTGTGTTCTGTTGTGCTGTTGGTTCTGTTGTGTTGGTTCTGTTGTGTTCTGCTGGGTTCTGTTCTGTTCTGTTGGTTCTGTTGTGTTGGTTGTGTTCTGTTGTGCTGTTGGTTCTGTTGTGTTGGTTCTGTTGTGTTCTGCTGGGGTCTGTTGTGTTAGTTGTGTTCTGTTGTGTTCTGTTGGTTCTGTTGGGTTTTGTTGGGTTCTGTTGGTTCTGTTGTGTTCTGCGTTAAACCTTGAACTCTGTCCCTGTCGTAGATGTTCTCAGGTGTATCACAGTGAACACACACATACCGCAGATGAGGTAACGTCCTGCTTTGTTCCAGCGGGGGGACAGTCTGGTGACCAGGGAGAAGGACAGACAGCACTGGAAGACGCCTGGAGACACAATCTGAGGACAACTGACCTGGAAAACACACAACACACACATGTACAACTAAACCATAAACACTAAACAGGGTTCATACCAGGGCCGGTTCTAGCCTGTCATATTAGGGTGGGCTGGTTGAAATAACAGGTGGGCAACTTGGTTGGTGGGTACAGACGATAGTAATAGTGTCCTGAAGGCTGACAATTTCAACTGCAGTCCTGACAGCACTGAAAAGAAGTGGTTTGGGGGTTTATGTAAGTACTGTATAAGAATCACTTTATTGATCCCCAAAGAGAAATTCAATTGTCGGGCAGCTCATCTGTGTTCATTTACTCTTTAATATAAAATAAAAATGATTTTAAAAGTCCTTCGTGCATATTTCTTTTCATTGGATGAGCTTGGAAAATAAAAGAATGAATACTAAAATACTAACAAAGTAAATGATTCTCACTGTCGCCAGAATTTATACAAAAAGAAGGCAGTCTACTCTTGTTCAAACTCAGGTTGAAAAATGGCACAGATAGAACAACTGCACAAACAACTGAAACTGGGCCAAAAGTAAAAACAAAAAAACTAAATTATATGTTTTCATATTTCACAAACCAAAAAAGTCTGATTCAAATTCAATCTGAAAAGTGACAAATGACAATGAGAACAACAATCTCTCTTTTTCATCTAAAACTCTGAAATTTAGACTCAAATGTCAGTAGAACTATGTACATATAGACCATCATGACGAAATTATTATAATAATTAATATAATTTAGTGACAGAGATCATTTGCCCCTCACTTGGTTTTTGTCACTTCCTTGGGCGACGGCTGAGAGACCCTGTGTGTGTTTTATTGGCGCTGCTTTAGTCAGTGTGTGCACATATAACGTGATGCGAGTGGCCGCCGAACTGGGCCAGCTGCTCTGCAGGAGCCCAGAGACGATGCTCAGCCCAAGAGCACGTCAACAAGTCACAGATACAGTGAAACTCCGATAGAGAGAATGGTGGTATTAAACAGAAACCCCAACAGGTGCAGCAGTGACCTCGATAGGTGCAGGAGAGACCAAGGAGGGACGTTTAACTCCCCGCAGACCAGAAACGGACTGTGAGCTGCTGTAGGAGCGAATGAAGCGCTCAGGAAATGCAAAACAATAATGACAACCAATCACTGACGGAATAGGGCGGGCTGTAGGCTGCCCATCCAATCATAAATAAGAGCCAACGGTAGTGTAGTCTGTGATGTTTTTCTATTGGATAAACGTTTTCCCTTAACTTTCGATTGGGTGGGCAAGATGGACATTTGCCCCCCGCCCATGCCTACTGCTGGCCTCGGTTCGAACACATTTTTCAAGGTCAAATTCAAACATTTTTAACCCTTTGAAACCTGACGTGTCGTGGCTGACTCACCCTGTGCATATGCAGTTTGGATGGATGGAACTCTGTCACTGTTTGTGCTGTTGGAAAAATTCCAAGTTTCTGAAACCTGAGACGTTGCGCTTAATAGTTTTAATTGGCTAATTATGGCAATTTCACTCAGGCCTGTACTAGACTCTGGGGGGGGGGGGGGGGGGTCACCTCTGTGTAAGTAGTGTTGATCTGGCATCTAACCTGGCAGAGTTAACCCTTTCATGCATAGTGGTCACTACAGTGGACAGCTATGCTACAGCTATACTGTTGTATATTGATGAGTTCTGTTGTTTTACTTGCATATTACCCAACACAGTGGACACTTATGCACCACCCCATACACTGCAATTCATCCCATTACTGTAACTTTGCTGTTCTTGATAAACCTGATCTGCAGTAGCATGTTTGTGTGTAAATCAATTACTAATTGTTATTAGACTGCAATTAACAGTTTTCTCAAGCAAAAAGGCTATTTTGTACAATATCTCCATGAAGTGAGTAATAACTAGTATTAGAGTACGATAAAATGTGAGAAAACAGATTAGCTGCATCGAAAATGTTTTTATTTCATAGTTTTCACACAGTATATGACTTTCTGATGTTGCGTTTTAAATTCACATTTCTTTGCTTCAGAAATTAAACACATGGTGTCCAGATGAGTTTTTGTAACTACATGAAAAATAGGTTCATTTAAAAAAAGTCAATCACATTGTTTTTTTTGTGCCTAAAGAGGAATAAAACCACTCAGGAAAAAAACTTGACTAAGGTTCTCATAATTCATGCATGAAAGGGTTAATTTTAAAAAACAAATAAATCACATCACACAGTTATAATTGGAATCATATTCAAACACTTCTCAGACCTTAAAAACACAACATTGAAATTAAAGTATTTTCAAGGATTCCAAGCATCCGTAATAACCCTGACTAAAAGATGACAAACACCTGCCCTGGTCATCTCACCTTCAGCCGGTGTCTCCGCCCAAACGCCTGGACAACGCCTTTCTGGAAAAACGGGATCTGGACGATCACAAGACGAATAGAGGTTAAAGGTCAAACTGGGGGGTGTAATATATGATGAAATACATGGTCATTATCAGACCCATCAGTGTGGCACTATTTTCCCATTCTTGACCTTTTTTTGTACAATTAATCAGACAAAAGTGTCCACCATGACGTTCTTCCTGTAGCCAAAATATTTTCCTCCAGTTTTCTAGTTTAGAAGAAACATGTTTTTCACACAAAAGGAATAAAAGTGTGTCTTTACATGTTCCAGACCGCTGCTCTAGTCACTGAATTCACTACTGTTAATATAAAAATATAGAATAAGTATTTGACTAACAAGCCACATCTGCCCATCACCATGATGATGAAGAGCTAAACAGACCTGCTAATATTCAGAAATATGATCACACTGTGTTGTATTTACGCAAAAATAATCTGACAAAACTAGACAAAACATTAGAAAGACTATGATTAAGCTTCAATCAGCTGCTGAAGTCTACAACCAGCACCACATCTGGAACCCAAAACATCCAAATATGTCCTGAACTCTTTTGTTCACAGTATATGAGATTTAACAGATTAATTTACTAAGGTTTTATACGAGTAACAAACTGAGCAAAAATCATCAACCTGAAGCAAAAACAAACAGAAAAAATGAACAAAATGAAAGAACAAATAAACAATTTCAACAAAATAATCAAGAAAATGAAAAGATAATCAACAAAATATACAAAAATAAAAAAAAAAGTTAACAAATTGAAAGAATAATAATATACAAAATGAACACAATATTCAACAAAAATCAACTGAAATGAACAAAATAACCAACAAACTGAATTGCATAATCAACAAAATGAGCAAAATAATCAACAAAAATATTCAAAATATTTAACAAAATGAAAACTTTTTGCAACAAAATGAAAAAAATTGAACAAAATATTCAACAAATTGAACAAAAATTGACCAAATAATCAACAAATTGAGCAACAATTAACCAAATAATCAACAAAATGGACAAAAATTTACAATATAATCAACAAATTTAACAGAATAATCAATAAAATGGACAAAAACTAACAAAATATTCAACAATTTGAACAAAAATTAACAAAATGGACAATAATTAACAAAATAATCAGCAAAATGGACAAAAATGAACAAAATAATCAACAAAATAATCAATAAAATGAACAAAATAATCAACAAAATTTACAAAAATTTACATAATACTTAACAATTCGAACAAAAATTTACAAAAATAATCAACAAAATGAACAAAATAATCCATAAAAAGGACAAAAATGTCTCAGTCTGATTCGACATATGTCTGATATTTGTAACTGTTTGTGTTGCGTTAAAGCTGATGAGTGACTGACCGCCATGACCACCGAGATGTCGGTGAATGAATCCAGAGCCGGAGATGCCAGGACATCAGAGAAAAGCAGCACCAGCTCCCTGACAAAAAAAAACCAAAAAACAAAAAACAGAAAATACCGTTCAATCAGAGGGCAGACGATGACCACCACTATGACCACATAAATACTGAATGTTCCTCTGTCTTACTTTATTTCATTCTTGTATATTTTCATCATAATCCTGAAGGTTCAGCCTGTACATTTCCATCTGTCATGTTCTGACCTTAAAAACTCTCAAACCACTAAAAATTGCCTGGTTTCTTCAACGTTTTCATATTTGTTGCATCTTTTCTCTCCAGTACTTTTGTCTAGTCGTATAGTTTGTCGTTTTCATGCTGTTGGATCCTTTAAATCAGGGGTGTCAAACTCATTTTAGTTCAGTTCCACATTCAGCCCAATATTATCTCCAGTGGGCCGCACCAGTAAAATAATACCAGTGAAAAAAGTAAAATTATATTATGATAATGTTTACATCTACAACGTTTCCTTAAAAATCTGAATAACATGAACAACTTGAAATGTCTTTAGAAAAAAAAAGTGCAATTTTAATAATATTCTGCCTCAATTTATCAGTTTATCATTAACACATGTGCATTACAACTTACATTACTATTACAAATACACAGAACATTTAGTACCAGGCAGGATATTAGTAAAATTGCTTTTATTTCTCTTAAGGCATTTCAGGTTGTTCATATTTGTTCCGGTTATTCCCATTTTTTGTAAAAGGATAGTTACACAATAAACACTTAGTTACACAAACATTTTCATGGAATTTTACTTTTTTTCCACTAAAACAAAGATAAAATCTGCAGTTTTCATTATTTATTGGTTATTATGATACTATTTTACTGATCTGACCCAATTGAGATCTAATTGGTCTGTATGTGGAACCTAAATTAAAATGATTTATCCACCATTTATTGTTAATATCTTCAGTGTAATTCATCCTTCAGGCCAGATTGGACTCTTTGGTGGGCCAGATTTGGCCCCCGGGCCGAATGTTTGACACCTGTGCTTTAAATCATTTCCAACTTGTTGATTCTTTTGCAAATAATTAAACTCCAAGTAATAGCAATCTGCTGTTTATTCTGATAATTATCGATACGCAATACTATGTAAATGTTTTTCATGAATTCCTTTGTGCTGTATTACTCCATTATGAGACGTATTGTTTAACATCTAGGTTGAAAAAACAGAAAACTATGAAAAACCTGATATGTCTTCAGAGAATTACTTGTAATCGTACCAATATTCTGTCTGTTTTTAAATGTTTTGTGTATTTGTAGATCTACACTGATCTGTAAACTGTAATCCACATGTGGAAATCATAAATTGAGGCAGAATATTGGTAAAAACATACCTGCTTTTCTTAGGAAATATCAGGTTGTTCATTAAACTCGCATTTTTTAAAGGTCAGTTTGTCAATGTAAAGATTTTCATAGTGTAATTTGACGTTTTTCACTCTAAAACAGAGAAAAGTTTGGAGTTGTCATTATGTTATTATTTTACTTGACATTATATTGATCTGAATGTAGAAGTGGAACTAAAATTTGTTGATATCCATTTTCTACATGTTCATTTGACATTAATTCCACTTAGCTGGGGCCTTAAATGCCTTTGGTTGCATCTAAACCTCATATTGTTGGAGGAAACGTCATCTTCAAAAGGCTCCAAATGAGCCGTTTATTCTTGGTTCTTCAATAAAACTTGGTTGTAGATTCTGGGTTTGGTTTTGTCATTCACCTGCAGGTTCTGATCTGTTTGGTCCTCGGTTCGTCCTCGTCGTCCTGCAGCGTCAGAGTGATTCCACACAACGTCATCAGATCAGGAAGTCTGAGGAAAAACAGAGCTGGATCCTGGACTCGTACGCTCATCGTGAAGAAACCTGTACAATAACACAACAGACACACAACAACCGACAAACAAAAGGCTCATTTCAGTCAGTTTATTAGAGATGAAGCATGTCTTTTTCACATTAGTCCATCTAAATAAAGGTCTAATAGTATGGTTCATGTCACACCATTGATTAACTGATGCATATTTTCCTGTAAAATAAGCCAAATATTCATTAATATTTTAAATTAAATATCTAGGTCTTACTTATCACTAAAACACAGATAATCATCATTAAAAGTACGGTTTTTATTTCTTAAATACCTTTTAATTTAAGTTTGATCATGTCATTATACTGTATTGATCAAGTATAATCCATGAAATGATTAAAAAAACACTTAAGTTGTCTGCATTTCTCTATTAGACCAAGTGAAACTGTATTAACTTCCAAAAAGTCAACAACTCTACAGTGAAAATCTTCATATTTTCTACTTTTCAGTCCCTGGTTTTAGTCTGAGTTTAGTCTGAGAAACTAAAAATGTGAATATTCACTAATAGGCTAAGTGATTAAAAACATGTTTTATTTCCAATAATTGTGAGAAAAGAACATGTTTTTATAACATTAAACATCCAATTATGGGATAGAAAGCCACAAATGAGATAAAAATGAGAAAAGTACTTATTTATTATAGTTACTGACAAAGTAAGTCATTACATTAAACTTCATAATATACAATTATGCTCTTCTGACAAAATACTACATAATTTTAAGTGTGTCAAAAAGGTTCTAGTAATTAGCCTAAAAAAAAGACAACACACGTCTAAAACAGTCGTTCTTTTTGGTCGTTTCTGTTTTTCTGACTTATTTTTAACCTCAGGTCGAAAAACTGATGCTAATGCTAATGCTAACGAAAACTTTAGCTAAATGAAAACTAAAAGTCTCCTTTATCCTGACAAACTCACCCACAAATTCAGGTTTATGCCTAACAGTAGGAGTTCTTATAGGCCGTCAGTTATCCTGTTTTCGCTATATTTATCGCAAAAAAATCTAATTTTGACGAAATAAACCAACAAAGCTAATCTAAATTTCAGTCAAAGCTGTTCAGGGTAAGAAGAAGCATCACTCTGTTTCATTTTACAAGAACCGGAACACAGATGACTAAAAAACTTCGTATAAAAACTATTTATAAGGATGACGATAGAAATATATTTTATGCATATTTATGGTACTTGATTAACCTGGTTTTTTTATCTTATAATTTAATCATGCTTTTAGATGTAAAGCACTTGGGGCTTCATTATGTTGTTGTAAAGTGCTATAGAAATAAACTTTGATTTGAAATATACATTTTTCATTGTCATTTTTCATCATTTTCATCATATTTAGCATAAGATGCTAAATTACAATTAAATGCTGAAATTATTTTTTTTTTTAAATGCAAGATTACAACCTAAAATGAACACATTCTTAAGAAACATTAAATTTATAAATAGGCATTCATCAAATAGAGAATGATAAAGAGAAATGTATTGATTTAGGTTCATTTTATTTAATTAGATTGTTGTAAACACTTTTCAGTTCAATTCAATTTTATTTATGGAGCCCAATATCACAACAAAGTTGCCTCATAGGGCTTTACAGAAATCAATTAAATTAAAATTGATTAAAAAAAAAACACACACACACACAATGAAAATAAGCAGTCAAGTAACTTTAAGAATCATCAGCATTTGTAAAACAACAGCTAAAATGTGTAAAAACCTTACAGTTAAACCTTGTTTCATTTATTTAATTTAAACACAGTGGAAACTTCATGAGAATCAATGAGAAACAAAACAAAAAAAACTATGAATAACTTTAACAATTGTATCAGTCTTTGATACCATTGATACTATATTATTTTTTCTCTTTTAATTTCATTGCACATATTTATGACAATAAAGGCCTTCTGTTTTATTTGATTCTATTCTATTGAGAATAAAAATGAGCATTCGTCAGAAACAAATGATTTTATGTATTTTCTCCAAGTATCTACTGCTTACTGAACTTAATAATCACAGTTTGTTCAGATTCCTGTTTTAATCTCAGAATATATAAAACTTTGGGGTATTTTTAGTGGATAGTTCAGGGTGTGGGAGTGAGTGTATATTTAAAAGACGATCTTTGATGTGGAAGCCACTGTAAATGGTCCAGTTTTCACTCGTTTCTGACGCTGTTGTCGCCGTTTTAAAAATGGGGAGGCTGAAACCGGAAGTTTTGGTGAACTCTTACCTACTATTTTTTTTTTTTTTTTAACTCTTGCCTACTCTAAGGCGTCGTCGCTACGCCTTGTTATGTCAGTGGCGCAGATAACGAGCTGTGTTTGCGTGAGAACCCAGTCCACTCCAGTTGAACTTAGATGAACTGAAAGGGACACAGAACTGACGGCGGAGGCGACCAATCACAGAGACGGAGAGAAGAGGAATGGTGACGAGGGCGGGATCTGAAGCTTAAACAAGCGGGAAAGTTTTAGCGCAAAGCCGGAAGTAGTTTGTCAGAATAAAAGAAAAACTGTTGCGATTTGAGCTTTTTTCCATTCAGAGGAAAAACTAGAGTAAAAGTAGAAAAACCGAGTCTTTAATGAAGGAAAAGATTAATGGAAGTTTAAAAAACAAACTGAACCCGATGTCAAATAAACAGACGATTCAAATGATCTGACATCAAATCAGAAACAACAAACTGAAAATAAACATTATTAATTAACTTCAATCCATCAGTGACAGAAATGAAACCTTATGATTTTTCTGGTTTACTGTCGGACTCATTAATAAGTTTGGTTTTTTAAACACATTTTTACCTGCATTTATTGATTGATTGATTGATTGATTGATTGTATCTTGTTTAATCTTTAATGTCATTTCTGCCATTCTTCATTTTATTCAACTGTCATCATCTTCTATTACATTGTTTTTGTTTTGTTGCATCTTCTTTTAACTTACGTTGCTTTTTGTCTCATTTCATCATTTGTCTTTTCATTTTGTTGCATATTTTCATTTTATTTCCTTTTGTTTCATATTTTCCATTGCTTTGTATTATTTTTTTCTTTTCTTTTATCATCTTTCTTTTTATTAATTTATTTATTTTTGCAACATGTCTTGTTTATTGCACCTTTTTCATCCTGTTTCATCTATTTCTCATGTTTGACACAACAAAAAGATGCACCAGAAAGAATGTTTAAGATTTATTTATGTGGAAAAGCAGAAAAAAAATACTGATGTGACTTTTTTTGTTTTGTTGTTTTGTTTTTTTTTTCCTAGAGGGAAGTAAATTAGAAACACAAGGGCTAATTGTACGGAAGCGTATTGCATTCACACAAAAAAATAAAATTCGGCTCTGTTTTTCCGAATTAACGAGACTAAATAAGTTTTTAAAAAAGATCAGGGAAAAAAAAAAACAGCCGAATTTAATTTTTTTCAGAAAACAGTATCTCATTAAGCTGCTTTATGTCTTTAATCTATTCTTGTATTTTATTTTATTTTATTTTATTTATTTAGTATTTATTTATTTTATTTTATTTTAGTTGCTTTAGAATAAAGTGTTTGCCAAATGTATAAATGTAAATTAATTCAGAAAAACAGAGCTGAATTTTTTAAACTTATTTTTTCTCGTAATTACAAGATAATTATCTCGTTAATTCGGAAAAAACACAGCCGAATTAATTTTTTGGTGTGAATGCAATACGCCTCCGTAAATTCCTGCTAACAGATGGTGAATTTACATGCGCTGGAGACAGATGTGTGATATAAATTGTAATTAATTTCGGGGTTTTATTGTGAAAGGCTCAACCGGAAGTCCCGTCCTGTATCCGTGTCCGGTGTCCACCGTGGAACCGGACGGTCGGTGTAAACTGGGGTAAATGTCGAGGAGTTTGTGCGGAGTCACGGTGCTGTCCGCCCCGGAGGGTTCATCCACACACACGCAGGGTTTCTGTCCGAGCTGCCCGGGTTTCAGGACGCACACATGGGGGAAAAGTCCGCGGAGGCACCGGAGGGGGTCCGGTACTACCGACTGAGCGAGATAGAAGAGCAGAACACCTTCAGGTCCACCTGGATCATCATCAACCACAAGGTCTATGACGTCACCAAGTTCCTGGAGGAGGTGAGGGTCCGGACCCGGAGGAACCGGGTCCAAGAACCAGTGAAAGACTGGAAACCAGGTCCAGAAAAGTTCAGAAGTAGTGAAAGGGTTAAAGTGGACTGAACCCAGAGCAGAACAACACAGCAGCTGAAGAGGAAAAGCAACAGTTCAGGAAGAAAAATATTAAAAATAATAATATAAGGAGTTTAATGACAGTCAAACATGGATGGTAAAGTCATGTTAGTTCCAATGGACCGTTATTATAAAAATAATAAGATAATATTAGATAAATAATGACAACTCCAAACTTTACTCTGTGTTTTGGTGTGAAAACAGTAAAATTACTAAATGAAAATGTTATCTACAAACTACCCTTTACAAAATGTGAACAACCTGAAGTTTCTTAAGAAAAATAAGTATAATTTTACCAATATTCTGCTTCAGTTTATAATTTCCACATGTACATTTTGTTTCATATTTGTCATATTGTGTCTCTTCATTTTATTCTATTGTCATCATCTTACAGATCACAGTGGATCTACAAATACACAAAACATTTAATAACAGGCTGAGTATTGGTACAGTTACACTTATTTTTCTTAAGACATTTCATGTTGTTCATATTTTTCGGGTTATTCACATTTGTTCTTAAAGGATAGTTTGTAAATGTAAACATTTTCATGCAATTTTCCTTTTTTTTTACACTAAGAAAATAAAATTAAAACTACTTCGGAGTTGTAATTATTAGTTGGTTATTATGGTAGTATTTTACTATCATATTAGTTTGAATATGGAACCTGAACTACAATGAGTTTAACATTCTTTATCTATATTATAAAAGCCAAGTGGCCTGTATATGTGTGTGTGTGTGTGTGTGTATATGTGTGTGTGTGTGTGTGTGTGTCTCTGGAATCACACTAAATCCGTACAGAGCCGACTGCTTCAGTTTGGCATATTCCCAGATTTTTGGTCGAGGAAGACAGTAGCAAAAACGTCAAGTTGATAGGACCAATATTTTGGGCGACATTAGTAGGTTTGAATACAATAACCTTGTAATCACGTTGCTATGGCTAGAAGGCTTTGGTGGTGACTGCTGGACAAATGTGGTACAGCATTCATGAAAACACAACAGTATAAAAACGACCACATCTAGAACCTGTAGATCCCCACGGGTCAACGCTCTAGTTGTTAATATGTTCAGTGTGGGGCTGCACGATTTTGGCAAAAAATAAAATCCTGATTTTTTTCTTCTAAAAACTCGATTTTCGATTTTGAGTTCGATTTTTGGGTTAAACTAGAAAACACAAAAGAAGTCAGCGTGTCATTTTCATGAGCAGCCCACAGTGCAAGCCACTGCTCCCTACCGCAAATCTGTGATGGTATCACGTGATGGGCCCACAGAGGGTTTTTTGTTTTTTTTCATTAAATCTTTATTGAATTGTATACAAACAATGTATACAACAAGAAAATAACATAACAAGTTTACCAAGGGGAATGTCCAAATCAGAGCAAATACTGATGGTTTTTACAGCCTTTTTGGTTCCAGATTTATCAAACAGCTTTAAATAAAGTTCAACAATTTTCAAAAAATAAATAATATTTGGTTTTGTGTTACAGAACTTACATTTGTGAATGAAAAATTTAGCAAGTAAGAGAAATAAATAATTTTTTTTTTTCTGGGTATCTGGTCCACAGAAGTGATACCATTGTAAGTCAGTGACAGACATCAGTCGTGTGTGTGTGGACCACAGAATATGAGTGATCCTCATGCGGTTCTATTTAAACTGGGGGATCCGTGTGTGGAACAGACCGACCCAGGACACACTGGAGGGATAATATCCCTGGAGCTGGTGCATGTGTGTGGGCAGGGGGCTGCCTGGGCTCCTCTGCTGAGGCTGATGACCCCGAGACCCGGACCCGGATCGGAAGAAGACAGTACAGTATGGATCCGGGACAACGAAAGATGAGTGATCCACATACAGCTATATTTGAATTGTGGGATCTGTGCGTGAAACATCGGCATTAACACATTTAAAGTCCGGTCATTAGACGGACTTCTGTGGAAGACCACTGTCACAGATAGGAGGAGGAGCCTACAGTAGCCCACAGTTGTGCAAGAAAGATGAAATCGATTTCACGATTTCCCTTTTTAAAAAATCGTCCTAATTAAAAAATCCAATTTCAATTTAAAATCAATTAATCGTGCAGCCCTAGTTCAGTGTAATATTTGCATTTCACAAATTCACCTCATGGACCAGATTGGACCCTGTGGCGGTCCGGTTTTGGCCCACGGGTCGTATGTTTGACACCCCTGCAGTAAAACACCCTTCCAAGTCCATGTTTCCACTGTGGACCATCTCAGTCTGGACCTGAGGAGACCACATGATGGACTGTAGAGGAATGCCCTCCTGTTTTGGTCTGATGTAGATTCTAGATGTTCTACAGTCCTGGTCTTTGGTGAAAGGTCTGGACTTCATCAGGACAGTTCAGGACTTGGACCAGAACCAGGACCTGGACTCTTCTATTATGAAGACATGTTGGAATAGATGCATATGCGTTTGAACATTGGATGGAATATTCCAGGTGTTTCTGTAGAAGTCGTGGTCTGGATGGAGCAGATGTTGATCTAGAACCTGTAGATTCCGTAGACGCTCATGCAGCCCCAGACCATCACTGATGCAGGATTTGGACCCGAACACTTAGAACAAGCCGGATGGTCTGTCTTCTCTTTAGTCTGGAGGACTGTGTCCACGGTTACCAACAAAATCTCACATTCTGATTGGTCTGACCTCAGATCAGTTTGACACGTTGTCTCAGTCCATTTGAATGAGCTTTGGTCCAGAGAAGACGGTCTGGTTCTGGATCCTGTTCACATTTGGCTTCTTCTCTACACGATGGCGCTTTAACCTGCATTTGTGAATGTGACGGTGTTTGGTGGAAGTGTTTCTGAGTAGGGCTGGAAGAAAATACTGGTTCTGCAATATATCGTGATATTTCATTTCACGATAGTGTATCGATATTAAAAAGTACTGTATCAATATTTTTAGGTATTTATTCAAATGTAGATATGGTGGAGGTTCCTTTTTTGTTTTTTGCTTTTCTTTATTGTTTATATCTTATTTATTATTATTTAACACTGTTTTATTAAATAATGGTTATTTGAAGCATCCTAAAAGCACTTGTTGCTGTCTGAGAGGCAGATGGTAGTTCCTTTGTTGGGATTGCACAAAAGTAATGATATGATGTTAGTTCTGAACTAATAGAATATGAACAAACAAACCAAAAATTGCCTTTTTAACAGTATCATGTTATATCGTGATACATCGTATCATGACCCTACTATTGTGATTTGTATCGTATCACCAGATTCTTGCCGATACACAGCCCTAATTGTTTCATCACAAGATGCTGTTTAATTAGTGGTTGTTTTACAGTTTTAACCTGTTTTTAGGAACTTCTTACATGAGGCTGGACCTGAAGACGTCCACAAAAAAACACAAAAACCCAGTGAAGCCTCTCATGTGAGGGAAACTAGTCCAGTAAGAAACTGAAACAAGGGTTTAGGAAAGATCTCAGCAGAGGAACAAGATCAGTTTCTTAATTTTAACAGCGACACCAGTTGTGTAACTTCTTCATTTAACAGCTTTTTTTTTACTGCTTTTCTAAACTTGTCTAAATAATAACCTGTTAGATTTGACGTATTTTTCCAGTTCTGAGTTCTGGTTTACCTGACCAGTGAACCCTCGTCGTCCTCATCACAGACTGTGCGTTTGTTTTTTTCACCTCAGCATCCTGGAGGGGAGGAGGTGCTGAGGGAGCAGGCGGGCGGAGACGCCACTGAGAGCTTCGAGGACGTGGGACATTCGACCGACGCCAGGGAGATGGCCAGCGGCATGGTGATCGGAGAGCTGCATCCGGTCAGTATCTGTCCGAACGGTCAACACACACAACACCAAACCATCTGAATCTGGACCCAGGGGACAGAGGGCGACTCCAACTCCCAGGATGCATTTCACCCACTGGCAGCTTCAGACTGTGTTAGCTGCTCGGCTAAAGATTGAAATATAGCGAAAACACGAAAACAAAACCTGGTGTTAAATGACATTAGTAACCATGGTAACAGCTTTGGTTCTCCACTGCTCTGATTGGCTTCTTCCGCCCCAATAACAGCAGCTGATTGGACAGAACCAAATAATTCAACCTTTGAACTGAAGCCAAAAACAGAAATGATGTGTTGGTCGTCTAGATCTGATCTTATCTTTAAAATATATCATTAGTATTTAATAATAAAATGAATTGAGGATTGAATTAAGTTAATGTTTACTAGTGATGAAATACTCATTTTATATTATTTATGATTAAATAAATATGTTTTTCTTTTGTAAATAGTGTCTCAAATATGATGCTAATGAAACAGAAGATTAGCTACATTTACTTTATTAAACTCAGCCTCTAAAATGAACGAATATTTGCTCAAATGACACAAACCTTCATCTGTTTTGTAACTTCCTTTCTGTCTGACTGACCTTTTTTTTTCTGTCTGACTCTACTAGCACACTTAGCTTGTTGGGCAACATTAGCTGATGTTAGCTCACTTGCTAATGTCAGTTAAATTTAGTTCATAACCATCCATCCATCCATCCATTTTTTTCCGCTTCATCCGGGGCCGGGTCGCTGGGGCAACAGTCTAAGCAGGGATGCCCAGACTTCCCTCTCCCCAGACTCCTCCCCCAGCTCTTCCGAGGGGACCCCGAGGCGTTCCCAGGCCAGCCCAGAGAAAAAATGCCCCGTTTCCACTGCGTGGTATTGACTCGACTCAACTTGACTCGGCCTTTTGCATTTCCATTACGAAAAAGGACCTGGAATCAGGTACCTGGTACTACTTTTTTGGTATCACCTCCGCCGAGGTTCCGGGACTGGGGACCAGATACTAAAACGTGACGTGTAAACACTGCAGAACACTGATTGGTCAGAGTTGTCTCTGTGACCCGCCATTTTACAAAAAACAGATGTGGAAGTGGACAGTAAATACAGCGGTACATGAATCCACATGATACCAGCCCAAAACTACACCATGGTCGGTCCAGGAGCTTCAGTCTTTGGTGGCCGACGTAAAAATTCAGACAAGACAACACGCAATGAGTGAGTTTATCAGCAACTCTCTGAACAGAAATAACACACCGCATCGCTATGACGTCCAGGTACTGTAAAGTCGGTAGTATCTTGTAATGGAAAAGGTCTCCAGGAATACCGAGTCGAGCTGGTTCCACATAGTGGAAATGCAGCTATAGTCTCTCCAACGTGTCCTCGGTCTTCCCCAAGGTCTCCTCCCGGTGGGACATGCCTGGAACACCTCCCCAGGGAGGCGTCCGGGAAGCATCCGAAACAGATGAGTTGTTTACAGTGAGTTTGGAGCATTTCCAGAAAATTTACTCTATTTCCATTGTCAAAAACAAGCTTTTTCAAGTCGAATCTAAATCGAGCTAATGTTAGCTAGCCACGTAAAAGCAGTTATTGTGCTGAATTTAACTCACATTCGCTACAGCTAAAGCTAACGTTAGCTTGTAGTCATAAATGATTAACGTCAGTTATTCTGTTCTGATCTGACTTTTGTTTTCTAATCTTTCATCTTTGTGGCTCATTTGTTTCATCGTTTTCTGGGATCATGAACAGTAGTTTTATGATATTAAGTTACCATAATAATATACCAATATCCCATACCAGAATATCCAGTATTTGTACAGGTTTATTCCCTGTTAAACAGATTAAACTGTCTTTATCCAACAGGTCTGATAAACATTGGGTTTCATTTGTTTTTAAAGCCCTCACTGGTCTTTTACCGTCTTATATTCATTTTTTAGTGTCTTTTAATGCGAGTCAATCTCACACTGTCGGTTCCTTCGGTTCGTACTGAATTTGGAAAGTCCAGTTTTTCTTCCTGTGCACCTGAAACACTGTCCAAAACCATCTGAAACTGGCTACACTTTTTATCATTAGGACGATTTAAATCCTTAATCACTTCTTCTTTTCCCTCCAGCTGCTCCTGTTTTCAAGTAGATGTCTTTGTTTTTCGTTCATCTTTATCACTTTTACTTTTTGGTACTTCTAATATGGCATTGTATGTTTCAAATATTTTGTGTTTTAAATCTGTAATTCCATCTTATTTTACCTCCAGCTGCTCCTGTTTTTAAGTAGACTTCTCTGTTTTTAATTTGTCTGTCACTTTTACTTTTCGCTGTTTCTGATATGTGCATTGGATGTTTAAAATGTTTTGTTTTGTCTAATAAGTTTAAATAAAGGTTATGAATGAATGAATGAACGAAACTGTAACTAATTGAACGTTTGTGTCGTTTTTCTTCAGGACGACAGAGAAAAGATCGCCAAACCTGTGGTACGTACGGTTACCTTTGACCTTTTAATCATCATCAGTGTCTTTATTTTCTTGTATTTTTTATTTAGTTATTTATTTCGAACATGCAAAGAAACAAAATAAAACAAAATGAAGCAAATTAAGACAAAAACAAAATAACATTTAAATGAACAGAATCTATCTTCAAGTACGTGCAAGTCTGAATTTTGCACGATCAAAAATAAGGGTGTAAGAAAGTATCTGTTCGACAGTATATCACGATATTTCATTTCACGATACTGTATCGATAATAAAAAGTACTGCATCAGTATTTTTAGGTATTTATTCAAATGCAGATATTGTGGAGGTTCATTTTTGTTTTTTTGTTTTTCTTATTTTATTTATTATTATTTAATGCTGTTTTATTAAATAGTGTTCGTTCCTTTGTTGGGATTGAACTAAAATACTGTTCCAATGTTAGTTGTGAACTAATAGAATATGAACATTTGAACAGGATCTGAAACTGGAATGTCTGTAAAACAGAATTTCAATTTGAACACAGGAACATTTTGTGATAGAACATTAGATCTAGGGATGTAATGATTACCGATACAACAATAAACCGTGGTAAAATTGCAGCCGGTTAGTATTATCGTTTAAATGCTAATTCTCATGATAACTGTTTGATTACCGCACTTTTAGGGGAAAAAAAACCCTATGTAAAGATCTGCTTTTATGTCAAATATTTGAGTATAGTTTTAATTTATTACAATTTTAATTTTCTATACCTAATATTTGGAACCAATATTCACTTTTAAAGTCTTTGAAAAGGTTCGTTAAGCATCTGTGTGTTATTTATGCAATAAATTATATACATTTTTCAAATCGGATTTTATATATTTTTTGTGTTTTCTGTCCTTTTCTGTTTTTATAGTAGGTTAAAGTGAAAACAATAATAGACAGATGATATAGATGAAGTTGTGCTAAAAAAAAACAGATCCCAAACATGGGTATAGTAAACATTTGTTTGACTGAAAAATGGACAAAATAGGCTCAGACCACTAAGGGTTAATATTTGAATGTTTCTGCAACAGAAGGGACATTGTACCAGTTATTGTATTTGTTTTGTTGGGTTTTTTTCGTCAGAGGTCATCAGTTCATTAGAATAGCACCGTTCTGACCTTTGACCCCTGAGGACGCCGCTGCGTTTCCACTTATGTAACGCTTCTTTGCCGTTTGTGTTTTTCAGGAATCGAATGTGACCACGTTGGAGGACGACAGCAGGTAAAGGCGTCGAACCTGGAACGTCAGGGTTTTCCAGGGTTTTATGGACGTTTAAGTCGACTTTGACTCATTTTCCTCGTTTACCTCGACCTTAAACGACTCTTAAAGCTTTCGTTTAATGATTGACTTCAGCTTCTGTTGAACTTTAACCTCAGGCTCTTTGAAAACTGAAGCTGATTTACAGCCAAAACTAACAGAAGGATTCACAACAAACACAAACACAGTCACGCATTCATGGACAGCAGCTTTGAAAATGGAATTAGAGACGTTTATGGAAAATAAGAGCAGAAAAAGGAAGAATCACACCTTCATTTTGAACCATTTGGAGCAGATTTTGTGCATAATTTTGAGTTCTTTTTTTTTTTGTTTTAGCTTTGTATTTCTATGATTCAGTTTAACACATGAAAATAGATCATTATTATTATGATTATTATTATTATTTGTATCCTTTCATCTGGTGGTGGAATCCGTTTTCCTCTTCCAAACAGCCTTTAGTCTCAGTCTTTCTAAATCAAACGTGTTGTAGGTTGAACTGAAGCAAGTGAACGTTTAGTCGTAAAGTCCAGGTGTTAATTATTAATTCTGTTCCAAAAATGAAGGAAAAAAACGGTTTCAGTCGGATGCGGTTCGGTTTTATTTTAACCACAAACTACAAAAGGAAATGTTCGGACCTGGTTCATGTGGGTCCTGTGGTTGATCTGGTTCACCTGGTTAATGTGGTTAATCTGGTTAATCTGGTTTCTGTGGTTGATCAGGTTAATGTGATTAATCTGATTAATGTGGTTAATCTGGTTCCTGTGGTTGATCTGGTTAATGTGGTTAAACTGGTTAATCTGGTTCCTATGGTTGATCTGGTTAATGTGGTTAATCTGGTTCCTGTGGTTGATCTGGTTAATGTGGTTAATCTGGTTAACATGGTTAATCTGGTTCCTGTAGTTAATCTGGTTTCTGTGGTTAATCTGGTTAATCTGGTTCCTGTGGTCGATCTGTCTTCCAGTTGGTGGTCTAACTGGGTCATCCCCCTCCTCGTGGCCGCCATCATCACCCTCTTGTACCGCATGTACACCACGGACACCGACTGACATCAGCGGCCTCCAATGATGACATCACCCGCCACCTTTTGAGCGACAGCCGCAGCAGCCAATAGCAGACGACCTGTGTGGCGACGGACCAAAGGCTGCGACGGACTGAAAACTCAGACCACTATGTAACCGACCAATCACATCACATTTAATGAAGCCATTTATACAGAATGTATTGTGAATTATTGTGCGTTAATGCTGTTTTCTATCATCTGTACCAGTGGATGTAAACATTATGAATGTAAATGCTTGTAATTATGCAGAAGACGAAACACTGTTTTCCACGTGTACGTCTGTTTTTTCTGAATCTGAATGAATCACCACGAAGCCTTAAGGAGATTGAACTGATTTAGGACAGTTTTTCGAACGATGGAAGGAACTGGACCAGTCTGATCAGAATAAACGGGAACGTGATTTAAACCAGTCGGTGTTTCTGTGATGTTTGCAGATCCCAGGTCAGTTATGAACGAACGTAGAACCGGAACAAGTTAGAATGAATCCACGTTCGTCGAGTTCATACAGAACGTAGGGGGTTTTTTGTTTTGTTTTTATGCAGTTTTTTTTGGATGCAATTTTTTTTGTTGTTGTTCTTAATTTTTATTTTTTTTATTTTTTACAATGTTTTGTTTTTGTGTTTTTTTACGTAATTTTTTTCTTACACTTTTTTTGTTGAATTTTTATGTTGTAGGTTTTCTTTTTACAATAATTTCGTTTATATATGTCATTTTGTGGGTTTTTTTCATAATTTTTTTCTTACTCTATTTGTTGAATTTTTATGTTTTTGTCCATTTTTTTTTTACAATTTCGTTTTTATGTCATTTTGTGGTTTTTTCGTAATTTTTTCTTACGCTTTTTATTTGTTGAATTTTTATGTTTTTGTCTTTTTTTTTTTACAATTTCCTTTTTATGTCATTTTGTGTTTTTTCATAATTCTTACACTGTTGAATTTTTATGTTTTTGTAGGTTTTTTCTTTTCACAACAATTTCATTTTTATGTCCTTTTGTTTTTGTTGCGTTTTGTTGTTTCTTAATTTTTTTATGCTTTGTTTTTGTTGTTTATGTCGTTTTGTTCTTAAGTTGCTTTTTTTTTAAGTCATTTTGTAATTGTTTTTATTTTTTCTTAAATATTTTGTGACATTTTTGTTCTTGTTTTTGTTGCTTTATGTTCTTAAGTTTGTTTTTTGGTTTTACGTTATTTTGTTTGTTCCATTTTTGTCTTCTTGTGTCTTTTACTGTTTTATATTTAACCATAAAACACTGATGTCATTTACCCATAATCCTCAGTGAGTGTCTGATATTTAACCCAGTCTAAACTGCACATGTTGTCATTCTACTGCAGTCATTTCATTAAACCTGTTGGATTCAGACGGAAACTAAAAAAAAAAAAACAAAAAAAAAACACATCAAAACCAAACCTGAAAAAAACACATCCAACAGTGAATCAGAGGAGACTGAGATAAAACTGGAATAAAACTGACCTGGTTTTTATCTCAGGGTTGAAAACTCACCTTCGTCCAAGGCCTCAACACCGACACAAGGACGTTTGTGACGAGAATCTGCAGAGAAAAAAAACACCAAACATTCAGTCAAACCTTCATCTATTTAAGACAGAATTAAACCCAAAAAACAGACAGAATGAAGCCGAACGAGTTCATTCACCACATTTGAACTCATGATTAAAGTTACTTTTAATCTTTGATTTATTATTTAAAGTTTATCCAAGTCCTGACTCACAACCTGAAGATTATTTACTCCCATGAACATGAAGAAGAGTAGAACTTTATTTGAACTACAGTTTTTTACTCTGCGGCCTTTTATTGAAACTGCTAAAGAGCATTTTGTTTTTTGTAAACAATGACAGTAAATGTGATTCTGAAAAAAACATGTTATTCATGAAATATAATCAACCCGAAAGAAAAAAAAAATGAAATAACATTTTAAAAAGCTATAATTAAATGTTGTTTTGTTTGTTTGTTTTGACAGAATTTTAAGGTAAACAAAAGAAAAAAAAAGTTTTAATCCAGTTTAGTTTTTACTCACTCATTCTTTTGTTTTTGCTTGAATCTAACGTGAAAATTAATAAAATGGAGTTTGAAAATGAAATAAATGGAAAATAAAAACCTGTAGAGATTAAAATTTATATACACTGAAAATAATCAATCTGAAAGAAAAAAAATACCGAAATAACATTTAAATAAACTATAATTAAATGTGTGTATATATATATATTTTTGTTTGTTTGTTTGTTTGTTTGTTTTTGTTTTTGTTTTTTCGTTTTTTGCACAATTTTAAGGAAAACAAAGGAAAAATAGTTTTAATCCAGTTTAGTTTTTACTCACTCATTCTTTTCCATTTTTCCTTGAATCTGTGAAAATGAATCAAAAATGACGTTTGAAAATGAAATAAAAAATAAAAACCTGCAGCGATTAAACTTTATATACACTGACAATAATGACCTGAATCCTGATTTCTATTCAAATAAAAACACTTTGTGTAACAAACTGACCTCACTATAATTACCCACAATCCTCCAGTTCATCCTGATCAGAACCAGTATCTGAATGGAAACACTGCCCTCTAGTGACAAACACCTAAAACTACAACAAACACAATCTGAATACTTTATTTTTAATCCCAGTGTGTTATAGTTGGTCTATTCAAGTAGAATAAAAAAAGGAGCAGGAAAGAAATTATAAATACAAAAAAAAAAAGAAAAAAAATAATATATAAAAGCTCTAAATCAGGGTTCTCAAACTCCTGTTCTTTCAGGTTCCACATTCAGTCTGATTTGATCTGCAGTGGACCGAACCAGTGAAATAAGAACAGAAGAACCGATAAATAATGACAACTGACAATTTTTGTCTGTGTTTTAGTGCAAAAAAACCCATTAAATTATGAAAATACTTACTTTTATAAACTATCCAAAAAAAAAAAAAAGTAAATAACCTGAAAAAACAGAAATTTCTTAAGAAAAATCAAAGCACAGATTTCCACTGGTCTAAGGTCCATTCCTTGGGTTTCTTGGCCCAAATAAATCTCTTGTGTTTGTTGCCTCTCCTGAGCAGTGGTTTCCTAGCAGCTGTTTGACCATGAAGGCCTGATTCACGCAGTCTCCTCTTAACAGTTGTTGTAGAGATGTGTCTGCTGCTAGAGCTCTGTGTGGTATTCATCTGGTCTCTAATCTGAGCTGCTGTTAATTTGCGATTTCTGAGGCTGGTGACTCAGATGAACTTATCTTCAGCATCAGAGGTGACTCTTGGTCTTCCTTTCCTGGGGCGGTCCTCATGTGAGCCAGTTTCGTTGGAGCGCTTGATGGTTTTTGCGACTGCACTTGGGGACACATTCAAAGTTTTTGAAATTTTCTAGACTGACTGACCTTCATTTCTTAAAGTAATGATGGCCACTCGTTTGTCTTTACTTAACTGATTGGTTCTCGCCATAATATGCATTTTAACAGTTGTCCAATAGGGCTGTCAGCTGTGCATCAACCTGACTTCTGCACAACACAACTGATGGTCCCAACCCCATCAATAAGGCAAGAAATTCCACTAAGTAACCCTGACAAGGCACAGCTATGAAGTGGAAACCATTTCAGGTGACTACCTCTGGAAGCTCATCAAGAGAATGCCAAGAGTGTGCAAGGCAGTCATCAGAGCTAAGGGTGGCTACTTTGAAGAAACTAGAATATAAGAGATGTTTTCAGTTATTTCACACTTTTTTGTTAAGTACATAATTCCACATGTGTTCATTCATAGTTTTGATGCCTTCAGTGAGAATCTACAATGAAAATAGTCATGAAAATAAAGAAAATGTGAAGAATGAGAAGGTGTGTCCAAACTTTTGGCCTGTACTGTATGTATATACACACACACACACACACACAGTGTTAAACCTCAGAAAAGTGAGTCACTCGGCAGGACAAGTAAAAGCTGAGGATGAGAACCAGAAAGAAACAACTGTCAGAGTTAAAGAAAAGAAGTGATAAAATAGAACCTACTGTTTTTTGTTTTTCCACTGGACTCGTCTGTAAATGCACAGACTGGAGTTTAACGGTTAAATGTCAGCGTTTCTTCTACACAAGTGAGTTCAATTCTGAGGGTCTAAAGTTATTATGGGATGTTCCTCTCTTTGCTAAGCTGTCGTTTGTTGATCCACGGTTCAGACTAAACTGTGACTGGTCGGACCTCGTTTGTTGGATTCAAACAGATTTTTAGTTCAGCTACTGACGACACAAACCAACAGAAAACAGCGGAGTTTAGTGGATTTAATGTGGCTGTTTTCAGCCTAAAAACACAGCTGAGCTAACAGAGCTAAGCTAACAGAGCTAAGCTAACACAGCTAAGCTAACAGAGCTATAATGTAAACTATCAGCTGATGTGACGATAAGACTGTGTTATTTTAGCGACTGTTAAAATAAGTGTCTGTGAGTTTTAGTTTGAAGAAAGTCGATAAATCCAGACGTGTGGAAACCATCTGTACTGGGTTTTCCTCCGTGGTCAGCGGCCTCTGTCTGTGACGGAGCTGACCCCAGCAGCAGCTGTACTTAGACTGGAAGGTGCTGCTGGGTACTGTCCCACAGCTGGTGTTTCCTCCAGAGTTTACCACCACCACCACCACCTTCAGACCTGACCTGGTGCTCCGGCCCCCCTCCCTAAAGAAGGTCTACATTATCGAAGTCCCCGTACCCTGGAGGGATTCTGTGGATGAGGACTATGAACGGAAACACCTGCGCTATGCTGAACTAGCTGCTGAAGCGCAACATGGAACATGGAAGTCCACCAGTGGACGCTGGCTGTAGAGGGTTTGTGTCAACACCTACCACCAAACCCCTCAGAGACCAGGGTCCAGGGCCCAGGGCCCAGGGCCCAGGGCCTGCACAGAGCCATTAAAGCTGCACCGGAGGAAGAGGAACCACACCACTGGGCCCCCAAGTAGTAGGTCAGGGTTGGGGTGTGGTCGGCTCGGGCTTGGCTCAGGGTTTGGGGCGCCCCTGCTGGGCGTAGGTGTGGGACGCAAGCTGGGGGCTGGTCCCCCTGTAGCTGGGGCTGGTCCACCTGTAGCTGGGGCTGGTCCCCCTGGTCCCCCTGTAGCTGGGGCTGGTCCCCCTGGTCCCCCTGGTCCCCCTGGTCCCCCTGGTCCCCCTGTAGCTGGGGCTGGTCCCCCTGGTCCCCCTGTAGCTGGGGCTGGTCCCCCTGGTCCCCCTGGTCCCCCTGGTCCCCCTGTAGCTGGCCTCCTCTGGTGTGGGTGTATAGTGTGAATGGCCAAAACACCCGATGATCTGGAGGAACACTACTGATGATGCGCCCCCCCTGCTTGCCCTAGGGGGGCGTCCTGGTCCTGGGTTGAGCCTGGGCTGGATGCAGACCTCCTGGCTGTGGTTCCAGTTTTCTGACGTTCACCAGTGAACTCCTGTACGCGCTCGCACACGGGATCAACAACTTCTCCTGTGTGTTTGGAATCAAATTGCTTTTATTTGTTTGTTTAGTTTTTTCATCCTTTACTCCATTAAAACCATCTCTTAGTTTGGTTTTACTTTATTTTAGTCAAGTTTAACCATCCTTCAGTTGGGTTTAACATCTTTTAGTCTGGTTTTATTATCTTTTAATTCATTTTATCCACTTTTTATTTGAGTTTTATTGTCTTTTATACTAGTTTTAACCACTTTTACTCTGTTAAAACCATCTCTGTTTGGTTTTACTGAACTTTAGTCTAGTTTAACCATCTATAAGCCTGATTTAACTATGAAATAGTTTAGTTTTATTATCTTTTAGATTTGTTTTACCGTATTTTACTCTGTTTTAATCATCTATTAGTTTGGTTTTATTATGTTTTTGTTTGTTTATTTTTGGTGGTGACTCCACAGTCAGTGCAGTACAGGGTTCATCAATGTAACACCAATGCCATAGCAAAACTGAAGTAAAAATAATATAAAACACCCCTGAAAACAAACAAAAACATCTGTCTGGTTCATTTTATCCACTTTTTATACTAGTTTTACCACTGATTTTTATCCAGGTCTGCTCTGTGTTCCCAAAGTCAGAACTAAACATGGAGAATCAGCGTTCAGTTTCTATGCTCCGTATATCTGGAACAAACGACCGGAAAATCTCAGGTCTGCTGAGAGTCTGAGTTCTGTTCAGTCCAGGTTCCAGACTCACCTGTTCACTGCTGCCTTTGACTAAAAGGCTTTTGACTTTTTAAACTTTATATTCTCTTTGAAACTCTGCACTCCAACTCTTACTTTAATATGTGTGTTTTTATTTTATTCTATTTTTTTTTAAATTTTATTTTATGTGTTGTTTTATTACTCGCTGTTTTTAATCACCTTTTACATGTTTCTTTTATAATGTTTTAAATGTGTTTCTTTTTGTTTCTTTTTTCAATGTCCTGTGTGAAGCACCTTGAATTGCCTTGTTGCTGAAATGTGCGATACAAATAAACTTGCCTTGCCTTTACTCAGTGCCTGGTCCAGCCTGTGGATCCACAGTGGATCTGTTGGTGGTTGTGGTCCCACTCTGACCCCTGCTGGTCAGATGTGGAACAGCACAACCACAGAGTTGAAAGTGTAAACACTGACACAGACTGTTTAAAGCCCATCTGAAGGAAACACCATCAAGTTCATGTTTGGTTTTTAGGATTCACTGATTGTAAAGTTCTGATGCTGCTGGTTTTTTTTGTTTTTTGTTTTGTTTATTTTTATCCTTTAATTCTTTTAAACATGTTTCATCTATAAAAAGTGAGATCACTGAGTTTGTTCATCACATTAATAGTTGTTTAGTCATGTGTCCCATCATGCACTGGTGTTGTTCTTGGCTCTTGAACATGTGGATGATCAGAATAGAAGAGTCACGTGGGTTCAAGGCTCGTGCACATCATTGATCATGACGTGTTTTTGTGGGTCTGGAGGAACTGCACGTCTTTTCTTTCTCTGTGACGTATGGCGTTCTGATCCTGGGCACGAGGAACCCGACGTCAACATTGTGACAACGATGACGTCACATGTTTATTTACCGACCACCCTGACGCACGACGGCGTGTACGTGGAGACGTTACGTAATGACAGGACTGAACTGTTTACACCGTGAATATGAAGAAAAAACACAAAGTAAAGGATCATAAAGCCCAAAGAAAAACACTGAAATCTGCAACATTTACAGACAGAAGAAGCACACAGACTGTTTGGTGGCAGAGTTTTACAGAAAAAAAGTGAGTTTTTGTCCAGTTTAAAGAGTTTTTTGTTTTTTTTTTTAAACTTAGTTTCTGTTTTTGCTGCAGTTTAACATGTGAATATGAAAAAAGTCAGAACCTGAGGAGGAGTTACACCAAAGAACATAAAGAGCAAAAATCAAAGAAAACAACAACATTTAAAGAATCTAAAAGTTTCTGTGAGTTTGTTTGAGTCTCATGTTTGTAAAACCCTCAGACCGGTCCAACATGTGGATGGAGGATCAGATCCAGGCTCTGGTTTTCTGTGTTTTGTTTGTTTGTTTGTTTGTTTGTTTGTTTGTTTGTTCTAGTTGAACCCAAACAGGTTCGGATCCTCTTGGTTCTGGTTCATGGGTTTAAACTGTCGGACTTCTCGGACCCAGGTGGACCATCTGGGACCCGGTCCAGGGTCTGCGGGTCCTGGTCTTTGTCCTGGTTCGTGCTGAACTCGGTCACGTCACCAGGTGCGGGTTACGTGACGGGGCGCACCTCCTGGTGTGGGGGGGGCGGGAGCGCGCACCGGATACAAACCTGCGGCAGTGGGAGTGCGCAGGCCGCCGGGCACAGATGTCCCGCTCACCTCTGCTCTTCCGCAGCGGCCCCCCGGACCCGGGCCCGGGCCTGGAGAACGGACTGGACCCGGACCAGGACGAAGACCTGGACGATGAGGTGGACGCGTCCCGGCTGGAGAGGTTCATGAGGGACCGGCGCAGAGCCCAGTCCCTGCCCGCGTACCCGGCCGAGCTCCTGGAGCGGGTCCCGGAGGAGGAGGAGGGCAGGAAGCGGGTCAAGTTCGCGGACGCCCTGGGTCTGAACCTGGCCAGCGTCAAACACTTCAGCGCCCTGGAGGAGCCGCAGATCCCCACTAAGGTCCTGTCCCGGCACCGCAGCTTCCCCCCCCCGCAGGACTTCCTGTGCCACGGCCTCAAGTCCGTCCCGGACACGGACCGGCTGGTGTCCTGCTTCCCGGAGCCCCGGGACGCGGACCGCCGGGTCCGGGATCTGCGGGTCTGTCTGGAGAAGGTGTCCGTGACGCAGTTCGACGTGCGCGGACAGATCCGGGCTCTGAGCGGCGGAGGGGAGGCGGGGGTCCGAGAGGTGGGGGTCAGGTACACTTTCAATGAGTGGCTGTCCCACGTGGACGCGCAGGCCCTGCCCGTGTCCGCGGAGCCGCCGCCAGGGCTCGTGGGGCAGCGCTTCGCCTTCACCGTGTACACGCCGCCCGTCATGGACCCCAGCTCCGCCGTGCACTTCGCCGTGTTCCTGCGGAGCGACGACGGGGAATTCTGGGACAACAACCAGGGCCACAACTACACCCTGCGGTACCGGTGCATGCCGGGAAATGAGGGGTTCGTCAGCGCCGCGTTTCACGCCACCTGAGCGGTGCGTAAAAGCCGTGCGTAAAAGCGCATCCAAGGCTCCGAAATGTGTGAAAGAGCTGGTTCCAAAGTGGTGAAGAAAGACATGATTTATGAAACTACACCGAAAAAAAAACAAGTCATTTATCTTTAAGATGAATTTAATCATCAGTTATTGATGAAATTTGAGGCAATTTTACTTGAAAATAAATCTGATAATGAACACATTTAATGCGTAAAACTGAGGATTTCATTCACTTTCCATCCTGTCACATGATATTTTTACTGAGTTACATTTGATGGAGTGTTTAATGGAAGTTAAATATATATGTATCTCTCTTTGGTAAATTAATAAAATGTGGAACAATTCTTGAAATGAACTAAATCTTCTGTATAGATTTTGTTGAAGACAGAAACCTTCTCAGTGCTGGTGAGTCTGAAACATTGGATGGATGTGTGAGAATCCATGAGCTTCTGTTTCTAAAAGGGTTCAGGTCTGATCAGAGCTGAAGGACCTGAGCCCATCTGCAGCTGAATCCATCGACTCTTCTCTGGATCTTTGAACAAACTGAACTTTGAGTGCGATCCTTCTGGATGTTTCCACCTGGTTCTGGAGTCCAGTGCATGAAGACAGTTCAAACACTCAGTCCTTCTCACTGTTTTAATTCAATGTTGGTTCTGGATGTTGGAAAATGTTCTGAGGTGACCTGATTCTCATGATGATTTTATTTATACATTTTACAAAACCAGGAAACAAAGTGTTGGAAGCTTAAATGATGTTGGTTATGAGTCATTTAAAGGAAAATGAGACAGAAGTGAAATGAAATAAATGAAAATATTGGAAGAGGATGGAGAATGAAATGAAAGACGAGAGAGAACAGATGTGTTCATTCGACCTAAACCCACTGATCTGATTCCACTGAAGGATGAAGCCACTTTTCAAATGTGTATTTTTTCATGAATAAAACTAAGAACTGATGCATTCAACATGAATCTGTTTGAAGTGATTGGTCTGAGCTTTAATGTCTTTGGAGGTGTGGGGGGTGGTGTGGGGGGGTGGAATATTATCCAGAAGTCTGGGTCCGTGCATGTTCTGATGGTCCACAGGGTTCAGACTAGACTGGACCGGACCTCCTCCTCTGGACCCGTTGAGGCCTCCAGCTGGTTCGGATCGATCCGGGTCCTCGTCCTCTTCCAGCAGGACTAAAGTTCAGACTCTGAACGGCTCCTGTTGACTCATCTGACCACATGTGTTTGTTCTGTCAACAACCACATCGACCCGACCCCACATCCACCAAGGAAAGAACCTGAGCTCCAGAACCGGAGCTGAGCTGCAGTCCAAACAGACGTTCACACCAACATGGGTCTGTAGTTCGAATCTGAGGGCAATTATCCCTTAGTCTGGATGTGAAATAAAACTGATTTAAATGGATGAAACAATACGACGCAGAAAAGACAAAAACAGACAATATCACACAACACAAGAAAAAAAACCAAAAATACCGACAAAATATCTAAAAATAAACTACGCAGCAAGATGAAAAGTACGCAAAAAGATGAACAATATGACAAAAACCACAAATACCACACATCATCAGCAAATGAAGAAAAACGAAAAGGAAAAAAAAAGATGAAAACTATGAAAAAAGATGAAAAACACGGTGCAAAAACTATGTAAGAAGACAAAAACTACACAAAAATACAATAAACATAAAATGAAAACCATGCAAAAACATGAGACGATAATTCTGACAAAACACGAAATTATGAACATGAATTAAAATCTATGCAATGAGACGAAAACTACGCAAAAATACAAAAAAACATGAAAACAATGCAAAAACTACACAAGCTGACCAAAAAAAAGATGGAAGACAAAAAAGATGAGCTGAAAAGTATGCAAAAAGATGAACAATATGACAAAACAACTACAAATACCACGCATCATCAGCAAATGAAGAAAAACAAAAAGACAAAAAAGATTAAAACTACGAAAAATATGAAAAACGGTGAAAAAACTATGCAAGAAGACAAAAACTATGCAAAAATAAAAAAAACACTAGATGAAAACGACACAAAAACATGAGATGATAATTACGACAAACAAACAAAAAAAACGCAAAAATATGAACATGAATTAAAAACTATGCAACAAGATGAAAACTACGCAAAACTATGCAAGACAACAACAAAACAACACAAAATCTACGCAATGAGATGAAAAACATGGGAAAAAAACCCCAAAAACTCAATAAAATGAAAAGTAAAAAAAAAAAGATGAAAACGATGCAAGACAAAAATACAAAAAACATAAAAATGACAAAAACGACAATTCCAAAAAAAAAAAAAAAAGTGTAACTAGACACAAAAATTTCACAAGGTGTAAACTACGCAAAAAACCAAAAAACATAAGATGGAAACTACACAAAAATATGACAAAATGCAAAAAAGACAAAAACTACTCAAGGCCAAAACTATGCAAGAGGACACAAAAACAACAAAATCTACACGAAATGAAAAACGTGGGAAAAAACACAGACTCAATAAAATGAAAAGTTTAAAACAAAAGATGAAAATGATGCGAGACAAAAGTTGATGAAATCACACACAGATGAACCTAATGAACACATTCTTGAAATTTTGCAACAAGGTGTAAACTACACAAAAATACGAAAAACTTAAAATTGACAAACTACACAATGCGAAAATGATGCAACAAAAAACTCATGATGAAAATGACACAAAATGACAAAAAAACTCAAGATGGAAACTACATAAAAATACACAAAACATAAAAATGACAAAAATGACAATGCAAAAAAAAAAAAAAGGAACAAGATACAAAACACAGAAAACTACGCAAGAAGATGAACATGACAAAAATTTCTCAAGGTGTAAACTACGCAAAAAAACGAAAAACAAGATGAAAATGACACAAAAATATGAAAGAATGCAACAAAGACAAAAACTACACAAGGCCCAAACTATGCAAGACGACAAAAAAACAAAATCTACGCAACGAGATGAAAAACCTGGAAAAAAAAACCCACACAGAGTTGATAAAATGAAAAGTTTAAAACAAAAGATGAAAATGATGCGAGACAAAAGTTGATGAAATCACACACATGAACCTAATGAACACATTCTTGAAATTTTGGAACAAGGTGTAAACTACGCAAAAATACAAAAAAATTAAAATTGACAAAAACTACACAATGCGAAAATGATGCAACAAAAAACTCATGATGAAAATGACACAAAATGACAAAAAAACTCAGATGGAAACTACATAAAAATACACAAAACATAAAAATGACAATGCAAAAAAAAAAAAAAAAAAAAAAAAGGAACAAAACACGGGACGAAAACTACGCAAGAAGATGAACATGACAAAAATTTGTCAAGGTGTAAACTACGCAAAAAAACGAAAAACAAGATGAAAATGACACAAAAATATGAAAGAATGCAACAAAGACAAAAACTACACGAGGCCCAAACTATGCAAGACGACAAAAAAACAAAATCTACGCAACGAGATGAAAAACCTGGAAAAAAAAAACCCACACAGAGTTGATAAAATGAAAAGTTTAAAACAAAAGATGAAAATGATGCGAGACAAAAGTTGATGAAATCACACACATGAACCTAATGAACACATTCTTGTCTGATCGATCATAAACACAAAGTCTGGATGTGAATGTAGGACAAACCGCACGTGAACGAGCGCACTGAGCATGCTCTGAATGAGTGTTCATCTGACGAAACGCGACCCGACGCTCGACCTTCGACCCGTTTTGGTCTAAAAATAGAAAAGGTTGAACCTGACGGGTCGATCACCTCCGACGACTAAACCAGACTCACCTCTGGACGACCAGTCGACCTACAAACACACAACGAAAAACCAACAACCACCACATGTAGGAGCGAAGCGGAGCTGAACCGACAACCCCGACTCCTCCGACGCTCCGGAGCTAAAGGCTGGTGTGGGTCAAAGACGACCAAAACCATCAAACACTGCAGATAAAAGTCGCACTGTACGAACCAAACCTGCAGGATTTGAGCGAAAACCGAGAAAAAAACCCTCAACTCTGAAGACGACGTCATCAGTGGACGACGCCTTCGCCCATTTAGACGTTAACGGCGTTGACGGTCGCCAATCGGCTGTTTGGAAAACGAAGGTCCGAACGTCAGGGTTTCAGTCCGTCATTCCACCAAGACGTGTCGAAAAACTCGCAAAACTTTAAACACGATGCAGAAACGACAACAATTCTGATATTTAAAGGGTTTTGGAAATGAACATCGAACCTTCTACGGCCTCACGAAGTTCGATGTCGACGAAATTAATGTGGTCGATGTGGGCGAATCTCAGACTTTTATCATATTTGGTCAAATTTCAGACCTTCTGTTCACATAAATAACAGTCCAACAGGAGTTATAGCTATTATAAACCAACACGCACAAAAAACCCCACAAAAGAAACTAAAAATACACTATAGCCGTTAAAATGTACCAAAAATATGCTAAAATTAACTAAAAGCCCCCCTAAATGCTACAGTACACAAAACATACACTACAATACCCCCAAAATACACAGAAGTACAGAAAAAAAATAGACTAAAATTCACTAAAACATTTAAAAAAAAAATGCGATCAGTGAATCAGCAGGTTGGATGGACATGAATCTAAGACTTTTATCGTATTTGGTCAAATTTCAGACCTTCCATTCACATAAATAACAGTCCAACAGGAGTTATAGTTATTATAAATTAACACGCACAAAAAAACCCACAGAAGACACTAAAATAGACCAAAAATATACTAAAAATTAACTAAAATACTCACCAAAAATGCTACAATAAAAAATATTCACAAAAAATGCACTAAAATACAGAAAAAAATACACTAAAATATATTTTTTAAAAATGACATCACAAAAAATACACCAATTACATGATGAGTGCATCTGCAGGTTTGATGGAGATAAATCTATAATTTTTAAGATGTTTTTCTCATCGTATTTGGTCAAATTTCAGACTTTCCATTCATTCAGTTATTATAAACCAGCATGCACAAAAAAAAACATACAGAAGAAATAAAAAAATACACTATAGCCACTAAAATGTACCAAAAATATGCCAGAATTAACTAAAATACTCACCAAAAATGCTACAATTACAAAAAATACACACAAAAAATGCACTAAAATACAGAAAAAATGGAGATGGATTTGTGACCGTTTAAGTTCTAAAAGTTGCTTGTGTCTCGGATCGTCAGAACCAAGTCCACGGTCCAGTCCACGTCCTCACTGCTGAACCAGGTCCAGTTCATAAAAAAAATTAGATGTAGTTTTAAAGAAGATGAAAATAATGGAACGTATGTAAGAGACACCAGATTAGGAGGAAGACTCAGACTGACCTCCATGAATGAAGGTCTCATCTGAAAAAAAAAAAAAAGGGTCATTTCAACGCAGTTGAAGTTTGTGAGTGAACTCAGACACAAAGGAGGAATAATAATAATAACAACAATAATAATAATATTAATAATATTAATAAAGCATTTATTCGCCTGTAAACACAGAGCTACCATCAGCTGACACAGACAGGTTATTACAGAAGTGGATCGGACTCAGGTTTACGACAAACATCCAGAGAAATGACACAAACATGAAAAACCTCCTGATGGATTCATCTGACGTCACAGAATCGAACCGACCGTTAACACACAGAGCAGATGTTTGTACGTCACGTCGGAGCTGAAAGCATTAAATTCGTTAAAGTCAGTGCAGCTTCGTAACGTCGACACTTGAACGCCGTCAACTCAAGTCTTTGGCTCAAAGTTCCACAAAATCAACCAGTTTGAGGTCTTAAAAAAAAATCATTTTCTTTTTCTAGATAAAAGTGAAGTGAATAAAGCACAGACTGAACAAAAAGCCAATTCATCTCCCATGATGCACCTCCACCTCCACCCAGTGACACCTGTCCATCAAACATCAGAGAGGAAGCCGATTGGTCGGTGCTGACGTCGGGGGCAGTGATTGGCTCCGGTGTCTGGCTGTCGCTCCTCTAGCCCCGCCCACCCGGCCTTCATCTTTACTCCACCACGGTCCTCTGGGCGGCGTACATCTGCCCGATGGCGACCTGCAGCGAAAAAGACAAAACCACAGAAGAAGAAGAAGATTTAAAGATGAGGAGGTTCAGGTCGAACATGACGAACTGATCGGATTTTTAGAATAAACTACGACCTGAACTTCAGCCAACTTCTTCTTTATCATTTTCATCGTTCACATCTTTATCATAAGAAGCATCTGAAAAGGACGCCAAAAAATGTAGGGCTGGATATAATTTGATTTGTATTTCTATTATTTTACTTTAAAATTATTATTTCAGTTATATCGTATTTTTAATTCTTTTTTTTTTCCCCGTGTAATTGTTTATTTTTTGGCTTCCATCTTCTCCTGCACAATGGTGTCACTTATGTGAAAATTGTTTTTTAAATTTTTCTCTTGCTGTTTATGATGTGCAAATAAATAAATGATAAATAAGAATAAAATCTCATGAAATCACGTTGTACGTCACGCCAGGTCTTATTGTATTTGGCATGCTATATGTACGCGTTTTCAACCTTTTGTGTGTTATTTAACACCATTTAATCATATGTCAATGTATGCCAAGATCTCCAGTTTATATATCCGTAACCGCTAACCCCTAGCGCTAACCGCTAATCTTTTTTTGTTTTTAATCGAACAATTGTACTATATGTGTATGTATATATATATATATATATATATATATATATATATACACACACACACACACACACACACACACACATACATACATACATAATAGTATACATCAAACTAGGATAAAAAAATTCACATTTCGCAATATACTTTACAATTCTAATATACAGGAACAAATGTAAGTAAAAAAAAATTAAAATATAAAATTAAAAAAATAAAGGTATAAAATAAAAATTATATGAATTAACATTATACACTTGACAGTTTTTAAAAAAAAATTATTGGCTTTAGAGTTTATAATATTCTTCAAATTGTCTAAAGAATCAGAAAAAAGTGCTTTAAAAACAATAATGTTTGGACGCTGATGTGTAAATTTAGTGCGATGAATGTGAACTGTGGCAAATATTACTACAGGACTGATGATACAGCTTTTTTCAGTTTTTTCATGATTAGATGAGAAAAGAAGATGAAATGAAATATAAGAGAAGACCAGATGAGATGAGAACATGGAAAAAGAGATAAAAGACGACACGACGAGATGAAATAGAACAAAGGAGGTGAAGACGAGAGAAGATGAAGATGATGATGAAGATGATGATGGAATGAGATCAAAAGAAATGAAAGCAGATGAAGCAGATGAAATGAAACTGAAGCAGGTCAAATCTGAACGCCTACAGGGTTCACTCTACTGTTACAGGTTGGACACGAACAGCTGATGCATCAGAGCTTCTGGACGTTCCCTGGTTTAACAGAACCTGAAGAAACCCACGTCACATGACCAGAAGAACGCTCATCGCCATGGAAACGCCAGCGTCCGCAAAACCACAGGCGAACAAAGACCTTCGGTAAACGCAGATAAGACGCGTCCGCTCCGATAAAAACACACAATACGACGGTAACCGGTGACGTCACCGCGGCGACCAATCAGAGCCCTGGATCTGGACTGTACTGACGGACACAGTGAGGTCAAAGGTCAAAGGTCGAACACCAACACAACAGAAGGTCAAACAGGAAGTAAAACCTGAACTCAGTATTTATTCATTTATTTTATTCACTTTATTTTCACTTCATTTAGTCCGTTTGCTCAGTTTTTATCTTAATTTGTAGCTTTTATTCACTGCATTTGTCTTTTATTTTAAGTTTTTTCTAATTGAAGTGAATGTTCTGTTGAAACTTCTGAGACTCAGTTATTATTACAGATAAAGTTGATTAAATTAATTACTCTTTTGTTGAGTTCGAAACATGTTTTACTCATTTTAATTTCATTTCATCTTATATCTTGTAATTCAAGTCAACATTACTTCAAGCCTTCGTACTTTAATCTCTTTCAAATGTTTTTAAACATTCATTCTGTTGGGTTAAATGTGTTAATCAGTTACAGTTTATTATATTTATTAAAGGATGAACTTATGTCAATTTAATTTTTGGGGAGAAATTCCTTAATTTTCAGTGTTTTTTTGTCCAAGGTTTAAATAATTAACATTATGTTTGTGTTTTATTATTATTTATTATTGTTATTGATCTATTTCTTCTATTTTTCATTTCATTTTAATTTTTGTAATCAATTTAAGTACTTGTATGTTTATTACTTTTATTCTTTTTTTATTTAAAGTGAATATTATTTCAAAGCTTTGCTGTTTTTCTGTATAATTTCTCACCTTTTTATTTCAAGTAAATGTTACGGATGAACTTCAATAACTAACATTTTTCATAATGAAACTAATTCCTTGATGTTTCTCACTTGTATACAGTTTAAATAATCATCATATACTCTACATTTTTATTTTGATAATTTGTTTTGTGATTTTACAAGAACTTATTTCTTATTTTTAATATTGTCACTCTTTTCTTTACATATTTCTTTTGGTATTTTTCATTTAAAGTCAATATTATTTCAAAGGTTGGCCATTTTTCTTCAAATTTTCACATTTCTAATATTTGATGGAATATTTTTGTCATTTATTTTGAAATGTTTTGCTTTAAACTAATGCATCTTTACTGTTGTTCCTTCCTCATATGTTATGACGTCACTAATCCACCAGGAGGTGCTGTTGGACCAAACATCCACCTGCCTCTGAGTCTCCTCCCTCTCTCCTTTCCCCGTCTTCTGATTGGCCGGACGGTGGCGTAGGAGGGGAGGGGGGTGGCG